>NC_135990.1:6519910-6717410 GCF_053455715.1 Rhinoraja longicauda
CGAACGGCCGAATGGCCTCCTCCTGCACCTATTGTCTATTGTCTATTGTCCTCCAAAGCTGCAGTCTGACCGGCTGAGTTACTCCACAACTTGGTGTTCCACGTAAGATTCCAACATCTGCAGTTCCTTGTTTCTCCACTGTGGTCATTCCAAAGGTCTGGTCCACCCTCCATGGGCACCACTGGATGATCCAGTTGGATTCAAGTCTGCTTCCTGCCAATGTGAAGTGACAGCCCAAAATCCCTGCCTCTGCTGAAGCCCTTTGAAGAGGCCCTGAAAGTAGCAAGTGCTCAGAATGGGCAAGTGAAAGTAGCACGTGTTGGGTGGAGATCTTTGTTGTACTTCGTGGTCCGGTACCTGTCGTACCTTTGTTGAGACTCTGGACGGACCACAAGTACACGTGTGTAAAAGGTTACAATGCTGGAGCTCAACTCCAGGGTGTTTATTCCGTGGCCACCTGGACACGTTAGAACGGAGATGAGGAAGAACTTTTTCAGTCAGAGAGTGGTGAAGGTGTGGAATTCTCTGCCTCAGAAGGCAGTGGAGGCCAGTTCGTTGGATGCTTTCAAGAGAGAGCTGGATAGAGCTCTTAAGGATAGCGGAGTGAGGGGGTATGGGGAGAAGGCAGGAACGGGGTACTGATTGAGAGTGATCAGCCATGATCGCATTGAATGGCGGTGCTGGCTCGAAGGGCTGAATGGCCTACTCCTGCACCTATTGTCCATTGTCTATTGAACCAGAGTGGCCACCTAATCACCTCATTCCCTTATATACATATTACTACACAGGCAAACAAAGTAGTCCCTACAATATCACAACAATCTTCACTGCCATCAACAAGGGCGACTTGGTACCACTAGCAGTGTCCGAACGGGTTGAGTCCGTAAGGCAATGATCGGCAAATCGGCTCAGCAACAGGTAGTAAACCTGACAGTGGGATAAATGTGTCTTCGCCAATCTACCTGCAGCAGATACACCTGCCCTTGTGGGGCACTGGTACAATTGAGCACAGCACAGATTTTGTGGAGATAGTGCTGCCTTCACAATGCAGACATGCTCCACTATTTCTGTTCTAGATGGGGGCAGGCTCAGAACAGATCTGACGGCTGAGTGGCATGCATCAATGATGCACCTTGAAACGTCAGCAGCTGAACAACTCGGTATTGGTACTTTTCTATTATTGTCATGACTATCCAAAATTAAGCTTTTGTCATTTTTAGGTTTACATTTATTAATGTCATGTCTACCAAAGTGCAGTGAAAGACAATAAACAATAGGTGCTTCAATAGACATTCGGCCCTTCAAGCCAGCACAGCCATTCAATGTGATCATGGCTGATCATCCACAATCAGTACCCCGTTCCTGCCCTCTCCCCATACCCCTTGACTCCGCTATCATAAAGAGCTCTAACTCTCTCTTGAAAGCATCCACATAATTGGCCTCCACTGCCTTCTGAGGCAGAGAATTCCACATATTTACAACTCTCTGAGTGAAAATGTTTTTCCTCATCTCCGTTCTAAATGGCCTACCCCTTATTCTTAAACTGTGGCCCCTGGTTCTGGACTCCCCCAACATTGGGAACAT
This sequence comes from Rhinoraja longicauda, assembly GCF_053455715.1. Lineage (NCBI taxonomy): Eukaryota > Metazoa > Chordata > Chondrichthyes > Rajiformes > Arhynchobatidae > Rhinoraja > Rhinoraja longicauda. The sequence continues at coordinate 6,521,495 of NC_135990.1, forward strand.
GTTTCCTGCCTCTAACGTGTCCAACCCCTTAATAATCTTATACGTTTCGATAAGATCCCCTCTCATCCTTCTAAATTCCAGTGTATACAAACCTAGTCGCTCCAGTCTTTCAACATAGACAATAGACTATAGACAATAGGTGCTTCAATAGACATTCGGCCCTTCAAGCCAGCACCGACATTCAATGTGATCATGGCTGATCATCCACAATCAGTACATCGTTCCTGCCCTCTCCCCATACCCCCTGACTCCGCTATCCTTAAGAGCTCTATCCATCTCTCTCTTGAATGCATTCAGAGAATTGGCCTCCACTGCCTTCTGAGGCAGAGAATTCCACATATTTACAACTCTCTGAGTGAAAAAAAAATCCTCATCTCCGTTCTAAATGGCCTACCCCTTATTCTTAAACTGTGGCCCCTGGTTCTTTGTTTTGCGCGCCTTCTAATCAGATCGCATAATATTATCCATAAGTGTTACCAAGTCAAACTCAAGTACAATAGGTAGAGCAAAGGGGAAGATACAGAGTGCAGAATATAGTTCTCAGCATTGCAGCACATCAGTCCCATTGACAAAGTTCCATTGAGCTAGAAGTAATGGGTAGGAAGGAATTACAGATGCTGGTTTACACCACTGATAGACACAAAATGCTGGAGTAACTCGGCGGGACAGTCAGCATCTCCGGAGAGAAGGAATGGGTAGCGGTTGCCAACTGTTCCGTATTAGCCGGGGCATCCCGTATTTTGGGCTAAATTGGTTTGTTCCATACGGGACCGCCCTTGTCCCGTATTAGGCTCAGGGGGCGCTGAAGGCCCGGACGCTGTAGCTCTGGACAGTGTAGGTGCGGACAGTGTAGGTCCGGACAGTGCAGGTCCGGACAATGCAGGTCCGGACAATGCAGGTCCAGACAGTGTAGGTCCGGACAGTGTAGGTCTAGAGGCCCGGGCGCTGCCTAACGGAGGTTGCCTAGCAACCCGCCTCATGGCCCGGGCGGCCGCCATTGGTGGAGCGGGAGCACGTGGCCGCAGGCTGGGTGAGGTCACGTGTGGCGTGGGGCGGTGACGTCACCTTGTCCCTTATTTGGGAGTGAGAAAGTTGGCAACCCTCTGAATGGGTTGCGTTTGGGGTTGCACCCCAGCATTTTATGTCTATGTTGCTGGAGGTAAATCGGTCATAAGACATGAATGATCAGGAAACGGTCAAAAGAGTGAAAAGATGTGAGAGGAAAAGAAACAAAACACAAAGAGAGAGAAATCTGAGGCCTACCACAAATCACCACCTGAGCCGCCCCCATTGCCTTGGCAACCAGCAGGTTGAGAAGTCCAATTGGACCTAAACAAATGAGAAAGGTTTTGGTTGTGATCTGACAAGAAAATAATAACATTGAAATAAAATTAATAAGGAGAAAATAAAGATTTGGGTGCTGGCTGAGAATAATTTGTATCCATCTTCACTCCAGCTGGTGGCTTGATGTGAGTAACAATGCCTACCTGCTCCACAGATCATGATTTTGCTGCCCAGTTTTACCCGCGCCCTTCGACAGGCATGGATGGCGACTGAAAGAGGCTCGATAAAAGCACCTTCTTCCGAGCTCACACAATCTGGAAGCCTGGAACACAAAAACAATCTCACAGCACAGAGCCAGCATCCGGGGTACTTTATTGAGCCAGCAATCCAGAGCTACGGATTAAATTCCACTCTGGGAATTGGGGAAGTTCAATCTAATCTAGTAGTAAATCTGCAATTAAAAGAGTTCCTACACTGGACAAGATGGATGTCCGCACGTGTTATTTATGGGGGGTTACCTTAGAAGGCAGGGGAAGATACATTGATAAATTTGGTAGAAGCAACCTGACCTGGATAGACACCAAATGCTGGAGTAACTCAGCGGGTCAGGCAGCATCTCTGGAGAAAAAGGATAGGTGGCGTTTTGGTTCTGGCCCCATCCGGCTCGGACACGCCCCGCAAAGAGTGGGTCGCCCTGAACCGGCTCCGTACAGGGGTCGGCCGGTTCAACGGCAACATGCATCGTTGGGGGTTGCGTCCATCAGCAGCCTGTGTGTGTGGAGCAGACCAGCAAACAGCGCAGCGCGGCATTCTCGACTGCACTGTCCTCCGTCCCCCTGGTGGAGGGGTAGACTTCGACAACAGCACATTGCACTGGCTACAGCGCCTGGAGGGCGTTACATAACTTCTGCTGCCTCATACGCAAGAAGAAGAAGGTTCGGGACCCATCTTCAGACTTTTTTCCTTCAAAGATGCTGCTTGACTCGCTGAGTTACTCTAACATTGTGGGTATTTATTCACAAAATGCTGGAGTAACTCAGCGGGTCAGGCAGCATCTCGGGAGAGAACAAATGTCTTGACCCGAAACGTCTCGTCCCACCAAGGTAATGAGCAGATAAACTAACTTCTTCAGTCTGAAGAAGGGTCTCGACCCGAAACGTCGCCCATTCCTTCTCTCCCGAGATGCTGCCTGACCCGCTGCGTTACTCCAGCATTTTGTGAATAAATACCTTCGATTTGTACCAGCATCTGCAGTTATTTTCTTATACTAACATTGTGGGTCTCTCTTTGGTATAAACCAGCATTTGCAGTTACTTTTTAATTACAAAGGACAGCCACAAAATGCTGGAGTAACTCAGCGGGACAGGCAGCATCTCTGGAGAGAAGGAATGGGTGACGTTTCGGGTCAAGACCTTCAGTCTGAGTTACTCCAGCACTTTGCATCCTTGTTTTATAAACCAGGACCTGCAGTTCCTTTCTTCCACTGGTAAATGGCGTTTTGTGTCTCTCCATGGTATAAAACCAGCATCTGTAGTTACTATTTATTGCAAAGGATAGACACTATAATGTTGGAGTAACTCAGCGGGTCAGGCAGCATCTGTACAGCCTGATCAAGGGTCCCGACCCAAAACTTAGCCTATCCTTTTTCTCCAGAGATGCTGCCTGACCAGCTGAGTGACTCTAACATTGTGTGTCTCCCTTTGGGATAAACCAGCATCTGAAGTTACTTTTTATCAGAAAGGATAGACAGAAAACGTTGGAGTAACTCAGCAGATTACTCCAGCGTTTTGTGTCTGTCTAGGTTAGGCACTCCCTATATCGCAGGCACATCCTTCCTTAAGTGGAGGGGCAGACCTGTAGACATTATATCTCAGCTGCACCTCTGCAAGGCTCCTGTGTAATTCCAGTAAAACCCCTACCTTTTGTGTTCAAATCCCCTTGCAATAAAGAACATATCATGTGCCTCTGTAATTACATCCTATTCTTACGCATTCGTGTTAAGCTATTCCAACGTCAGGTCACCCTGATCATTCTGAACACAGACCTTTTAATCTCTCGCCAATTAAACAGCATGTCCCTTTTAAAACCGTTCAAAGTGAATGACCTCATTTTTATGGCATTTATTCCATGTGCCCGGTCCTCATCCCTTCATTTAATCTGTCAAGATCCCTAATGAGCATGCTTGCGCCCCACGATCGCAATTTAGGATTGAACTCCCAGCTTTATATTATCAGAAAATTGGATATGTTTCATGATCATCTGATGCACATCATTGATGTAGATTTAAAAATGCTTTGGCTCAATACTGATACATGTGGCACCCCAAAATCCACTGTACCAGACCAAGTAGGCCCAAACCTCTCCTGCATTGGTGCAGCACCCTCTCCTCCCCTCTCCTCTCCCTCTCCTCTCCCTTCCCCCCTCCCCTCCTCCCCCACTTCCCCTCCCCCCCCACCCACCCCCATTCCATCCCCCTCAACCCCACTTATCCTCCTCCCTCCCTCCCTAGGAGATAGATTTAAACTTTAAAATGTGAATAACTTTAAAAATATAACACCGATTTCAATGAAACCTCTTCCATTAGCACCAAAGGGACGACGGTGAGTTAGGTGGGCCTAAAATTGTCGCACTATCGTGTACCATTTTGGCTGTAGCTCAGTTACAAACAAACAAACAAACAAGAGTTTTAGTATATAGATGTAGGAAGCACCTGCAGATGCTGGTTTAAGCCGAAAATAGACACAAAATGCTGGAGTAACTCAGCGGGGCAGGCAACATCTCAGGAGAGACAAAATGAGTGATGTTCCGGGTCGAGACCCTCTTCAGACCAGACCGGACCCGAAACGTCACCCATTCCTTCTCTCCAGAGATGCCCCCTGTCCCGCTGTGTTACTCCAGCATTTTGTGTCTGTCTTCGGTATAAACCAGCACCTGCATTCCCCCCTCCCAAACACTACCTTCAACTTCTCATTGGTAACAATTGGATCTTTAACCTGTCGGGTTTTGTGCCAAAACAAGATGAAGACTTGCTGTTAATTATTTATTAGTTCTTAAGTGTAAATTTTACTTTGAGCGTTGAAAGGCAACGAATGCAGCAGTGCATCCAATTCTGGGCACCTATCTTCAGGAAGGATGTGAGGCCCCTTGAGAGGGTGCAGAGACGATTTAGTTGAATGGTTTGAAGGATGAAGTTTACAACTAAACGGTTAGGCTGCAGCTGTTTTTCTAAGAGGAAAACTTGACAGAAATAAGACATGTTGAAGATCATGTTTAGTTCAAATCGGGTAGATAGGGGTAGCTATTGACAATTGGTCTTCAAGGACCAGTGGGCACAGACTTTATTATTTTGGCAGTGGATGAAGGAGATATACTGCGAACGAAAAATCATTTACGCAGAGAATTGTTTTGCTCTGGAATTCCTGACAGCAGGGGTGATGGAAGTTGGAACAATCGAGGTCTAGGAAAGGCTCCCAAGTGAGAATCATTTGCAGGGCTAAGGGGGAGTTTAGTTTAGTTTAGAGATACAGTGCGGAAACAGGCCCTTCGGCCCACTGGGTCCGCGCCGACCAGCGATCCCCGTACATTAACACTATCCATTAACACACATTATGCACAAATTTTGCATTTACCAAGCCAATTTACCTACAGACCTGTACGTCTTTGGATTGTGGGAGGAAACTGAAGATCTCGGAGAAAACCCACGTGGTCACGGGGAGAACGTACAAACTCCGTACAGACAAGCTCCGGCAGTCGGGATCGAACCCGGGTCTCTGGTGAAGTAAGGCAGCAACTCTACCGCTGCGCCACAGCGCCACGGAGTGACAAGATGGCCATGGCAGGAGAGGTTATCAGCTACCTAGTGTGCTGGGGTTACCAGGGTGGAGCAGTGGTACAGCTGCTGCCTCACAGCGCCAGAGATCCCAGTTCCAACCTAACCTTGGGTGCTGAACATGTGAGCTTTGCATGTTTTCCTCTTTGCACGTTCTCCTCTCCGGTTGCTCCGGTTTCCTCCCATGTCCCAAAAGATGTACAGGTGTGTAGGTCAATAGGCCTCTGTAAACTTCCCCCAAGAGTGTCGGAGGTGAATGAGAAAGTGGCATAACATAGAACGAGTGTGAATGGGTGGTCGATGGTCGGCAGGGTTGCCAACTGTCCCGTATTCGCCGGGACATCCCGTATTTGGGCTAAATTAATATTGTCCCGTACGGGACCGCCATTGTCCCGTATTAGGCCTGTGGGGCGCTGTAGGCCGAGACAGTGTAGGCTAACGGAGTGTGTTCGGGGAGCGGGGCCGAGTGTGTTCGCCTAACGGAGGTTGCGTAGCAACCCGCCTCCCGGCCCGGGCGACCGCCATTGGTGGAGCGGGAGCACGTGGCCGCTGGCTGGGTGAGGTCAGGTGGGGCGCGGGGCGGTGACGTCACCTTGTCCCCTATTTGGGAGTGAGGTAGTTGGCACCCCTAATGGTCGGTGTGGACTCAGAGGGCCGAGCGCCCCAATCTCCAAGCTGTGTCTCTAACAAAAAACGAAACTAATTCTAAGATTATTATCAGCTAGAAACCTGCTTTAGGAGCACCCCATATGAAAGACCCTCCAAGCAGTTAGCACACGTCTACCGTCACCCATTGTACCCACTTGAAGCAATAGTTGGCATTGTGGACATAGTACTGGGCCAACTGCCCATGGTTAGGTGGAGTGGCAGAGCAGAACATTGCTGGAGAAAGGTTGTAGCGTCCAGACTTGCAGAACTCATCATTGATCAGTGGGTAAGCCGGTTCAATGGCAACTCTATCTCCTGAAAGAAAGGGAATAAAGTTACAGATCTTAAAGAAACATGGGGCGGCGGCAACTAGGCTTGTATACACTGGAATTTAGAAGGATCTTATCGAAACGTATAAGATTATTAAGGGGTTGGACACATTAGAGGCAGGAAACATGTTCCCAATGTTGGGGGAGTCCAGAACCAGGGGCCACAGTTTAAGAATAAGGGGTAGGCCATTTAGAACAGAGATGAGGAAAAACTTTTTTAGTCAGAGAGTTGTGAATCTGTGGAATTCTCTGCCTCAGAGGGCAGTGGAGGCCAATTCTCTGAATACATTCAAGAGAGAGCTAGAGAGAGCTCTTAAGGATAGCGGAGTCAGGGGGTATGGGGAGAAAGCAGGAACGGGGTACTGATTGAGAATGATCAGCCATGATCACATTGAATGGCGGTGCTGGATCGAAGGGCCGAATGGCCTCCTCCTGCACCTATTGTCTATTGTCTATTGTCTATTGAGACCCGGGTTCCATCCCGACTACGGGTGCTGTCTGTACTAAGTTTTCTCCCCGTGACCTGCGTGGGTTTTCTCCGAGATCTTTGATTTCCGCCCGCACTCCAAAGATCTACAGGTTTGTAGGTTAATTGGCTTGGGTTTGTATACTTGGTATAAGTGCAAAGTAAAAATCGGCCCTGGTGTGTGCAGGCTTGTGTTAGTGTGCAGGGATCGCTGGTCAGTGCAGACTCGGTGGGCCGAAGGGCCTGTTTCTGCGCTGTTTCTCTAAACTAAACTAAACTAAATTAGCATTTACACAGCTGCCTGCTGTGTAGGACCCAGCGTGGGGGAATTGCTAGGTGTAAGTGGAGGAGATCAAAGGAAGACCTGGGGTGGGATACTGGTAACATTGTCAGCGTCCTTTATGTGGTGGCTATTTGCATACCTTGGGTATGCAATACAAAGAATACCACTGTAATTTGTCACATGTGACAATAAAGTATCATTCATTACTGCAGGTCCCTTTCAGTTCGTCTGAAAGTGCTTTAAGGTTAGTGAAAGGCTAATGAAGCGAAGGGTCTCGACCCAAAATGTCACCTATTCCTTTTCTCCAGAGATGCTGCCTGACCCGCTGAGTTACCCCAGCATTTTGTGTCTATCTTAAGTGGAATAGATAGAGTGCAAAGGGAAAGGCACAGAGTGCAGAATCTAGTTCTCAGCATTAGAAACATAAAAACATAGAAAAATAGGTGCAGGAGTAGGCCATTCGGCCCTTTGAGCCAGCACCGCCATTCAATATGATCATGGCTGATCATCTAAAATCAGTACCCCATTCCTGCTTTCTCCCCATATCCCTTGATTCCGTTAGCCCTAAGAGCTATATCTAGAAAACATCCAGTGAATTGGCCTCCACTGCCATCTGTGGCAGAGAATTCCACAGATTCACAAACCTCCGGGTGAAAAGGTTTCTCCTCATCTCTTCGGCACGGTGGCGCAGCGGTAGAGTTGCTGCCTTACAGCGAATGCAGCGCCGGAGACTCAGGTTCGATCCTGACTACGGGCGCCGTCTGTACGGAGTTTGTACGTTCTCCCCGTGACCTGCGTGGGTTTTCTCCGAGATGTTCGGTTTCCTCCCACACTCTAAAGGCGTACATGTATGTAGGTTAATGGACTGGGTAAATGTAAAAATTGTCCCTAGTGTGTGTAGGATAGTGTTAATGTGCGGGGATCGCTGGGCGGCACGGACTCGGTGGGCCGAAGGGCCTGTTTCCGCGCTGTATCTCTAAATCTAAAATCTAAAAAATCTAAAAAATCTCAATCCTAAATGGCCTACCCCTTATTCTTAAACTGTGACCCCTAGTTCTAGACTCCCCCAACATCGGGAACATTTTTCCTGCATCTAGCTTGTCCGATCCTTTAAGAAATTTGTATGTTTCGATAAGACCGCAGCATGTCCAAACATCAAACAAACTCCAGCACAGACAAACTCCAATGTCCACAAAGGAGTAGATGTGAATCGGACAGTGCCCTAACTTACAGAAGCTGAATGGAAGCCTTATAGAAGTGCAGAAGCCTGATAACAGAGTCTCTTCTATCTCCAAGGACGTTTTTAACACATGGTAAATCAACACCAGACTTAAAATTGACAAAAAATTGCTTTGTCAGGAACAAAGGACGTATTGAGGAACTTTAAGAACAGTTTGTAAGCTTGAAGGAAATTAACTGTCTGCTTCCTTCTCTGAACACCTGAACTGTGGCTCTCCGCAAATTCACAGAGAAAAAGCATAGGTCTGGATTCACCCTTTGGAAATGTTAATGCTCAGACCATTACTGGAGTGAAACCCATTCATCATCATCTCAAAATGCTGGTCACCCCATAAATCTCCCCGTCAAGTCACCTGATGAATGATAGTTGTTAAAACATTAAACAGAAGGACATTCCTTTGAGAGAATAATAGATTATGGGAAGGACCATTTCTCGGACAAGATTAAGATCTGTTTGTTAAATTGAAAGGCTCTGGATGGGGAGGAGGGTGTGGGGGGTTGTGACAATCAATCAGTCCTGCATGTGATCTTGTATTATTAAATACTAGACCAAGTGGACCCGTTTGCCCCAAACCTCTCCTGCATTGGTGCAGCACCCTCTCCTCCCCTCCCCCTCCCTCCCCCCCCCCACCCTCACCCCCTCCCTCCCTCCCTCCTCCCTCCCTCCCTCCCCTACCCCCTCCCCTCCCCTTCCCCTCCCCTTCCTCCACTCCATCCCCCTCAAGCCCCCTTATCCTCCCTCCTCCCCCCTCTCTCCCCCTTCCCCCCTCCTCCCTCCTCTCCCCTTCCCCTCCCTCCCCCTCCCCCTCCCCTCCTCCTTCCCCATCCCCTTTGGTGTTATATTGGTGTTATATTTTTAAAGTTATTCACATCTTAAATTTTAAATCTATCTCCTAGGGAGAGAGGGAGGGGAGGAGGGAGGGAAGGAGGGAGGGAGGGGAGGAGGGAGGGAGGGGAGGAGGGAGGGGAGGAGGGAGGGAGGGGAGGAGGGAGGCCCCCACTCCATCCCCCTCAACCCCCCCTTATCCTCCCTCCTTCCCTCCTCCCCACCCTCTCTCCACCCTCCCTCCCTCCCTAGGAGATCGATTTAAACTTTAAGATGTGAATAACTTAAAAAATATAACACCGATTTCAATGAAACTTCTTCCATTAGCACCAAAGGGACGACGGTGAGTAAGGTGGGCCTAAAATTGTCGCGCTATCATGTGCCGTTTTGGCTGGAGTTCAGGAACAAACAAACAAACAAACGAGAATTTTAGTACATAGATATGGGGTTGAGAGCAGAGTTACAGGCACGGCGACCCCCTGAACACATATGACTCTGAGGAGAAGATAGACACAAAATGCTGGAGTAACTCAGCGGGTCAGGCAGCATCTCTGGAGAGAAGGAATAGGAGACGTTTCAGGTCGAGACTCTTCTTCAGACTGAGAGTCGAGGGACAGGGAAACAAGAGATATAGATGGTGATATAGAACAAATGAATGAAAGATATGCAGAAAAAGTAACGATGATAAAGGAAACAGGCCATTGTTAACGGTGGGCTAGGTGAAAACGAGTTACAGACAATGAGAGTCAACAAGACGACATTGAAACTAGTGCAATGACTTGGGTGGGGGAGGGACGGAGGGAGAGCATTACCTGAAGTTAGAGAAAGCAATATTCATACCTCATATTTCGCCTGGGCAGTTTGCAGCCCAGTGGTATGAACATTGACTTCTCCAACTTTAGATAGTTCCTCTGTCCCTCCCTTCCCCTCCTCCTTCCCAGATATCCCTCTATCTTCCTGTCTCCACCTATATCCTTCCTTTGTCCCGCCCCCCTGACATCAGGCTGAAGAAGGGTCTCGACCCGAAACGTGACCCATTCCTTCTCTCCCGAGATGCTGCCTGACCTGCTGAGTTACTCCAGCATTTTGTGAATAAATCGATTTGTACCAGCATCTGCAGTTATTTTCTTATACGCAATATTCATACCGCTGGGCTGTAAGCTGCCCAAGTGAAATAGGAGGTGCTGTTCCTCCGATTTGTGTTTGGCCTCACTCTGACAATGGAGGAGGCCCAGGACAGAGAGGTCAGTGTGGGAATGAGAAGGGGAGTTAGTGTCTGGCAACCGGGAGATCCAGGGGACTGAGCGAAGGTGTTCAGCGAACACCTATGAAGAGAAGGGCTGCAGATGCCGACAAGTGACCATTGGAGTCAAAGTTAGAGGGAGGAACATGTGCTGAAGTAACTCAGTGGGTCAGGCAGCCTTTATAGAAGGAATGGCATCATCTGAAGAAAGGTTCCGACCCTAAACAACACCTATCCACTTCTTCCACAGGTATTGCCTGACCCGTTGAGTTACTCCAGCAATTTGTGTTTTACTCAAGATTCCAGCATCTACAGTTCATTGAGTCTCCCTGCAAATTGAAATTACAGGGAAGGCTTTAAAGTGTGCAAGGTAATTCAAGATCATATCGAGCACGGCATTTTATATAGCATCCTCTTCAGTTAGTTTCCTGTAATGTGCGAGATTATTTAGACATTAGACTCTGGAGATACAGCATGGAACCTGGCCCTTCAGCCCACTGAGTCCATGCCAACCAGCGATCCCCGCACACTAACACTATCCTAGCCACTAGGGGCAATTTTTTATAATTTTACCGAAGCCAATTAAACTACAAACCTAAGGTTTTTATTCACGAAATGCTGGAGTAACTCAGCAGGTCAGGCAGCATCTCAGGAAAGGAATGGGTGACGTTTCGGGTCGAAACCCTTCTTCAGACTGATGTCAGGGGGGCGGGACAAAGGAAGGATATAGGTGGAGACAGGAAGATAGAGGGAGATCTGGGAAGGAGGAGGGGAAGAGAGGGACAGAGGAACTATCTAAAGCTGGAGAAGTCGATGTTCATACCACTGGGCTGCAAGCTGCCCAGGTGAAATATGAGGTGCTGTTCCTCCAATTTCCAGTGGGCCTCACTATGGCACTGGAGGAGGCCCATGACAGAAAGGACAGACTGGGAATGGGAGGGAGAGTTGAAGTGCTCGGCCACCGGGAGATAGTGTGGGAGGAATCTGGAGCACACAGAGAAAGCCCATGAGAACGTACAAACTCTGTACAGACCGTAGTCCAGATTGAACCCGGGTCTCTGGCGCTGTAAGGCAGCAACTCTACCACTGCGCCACTTTACTGCCCAGTAGTGCTTCTACAATTTCTAGTGTTTGTATTTAGATAATATTATCTGTAGCATTTCCTCAGTCTTAATACCCCTTAAATAGACAAAGGAAAAGCTAGAGTAACTCAGAGGGACAGGCAGCATCTCTGGAGAGAAAGAATGGGTGACGTTTCGAGTTGAGACTCTTCTTCAGACTGGTTAGGGATAAGGGAAACGAGAGATATAGACGATGATGTGGAGAGATAGAGAACAATGAATTAAAGGAATGCAAAAAAGTAATAATGGTAAAGGAAACAATAGACAATAGACAATAGGTGCAGGAGGAGGCCATTCGGCCCTTCGAGCCAGCACCGCCATTCAATGTGATCATGGCTGATCATTCTCAATCAGTATCCCGTTCCTGCCTTCTCCCCATACCCCCTGACTCCGCTATCTTTAAGAGCTCTATCTAGCTCTCTTGAATGCATTCAGAGAATTGGCCTCCACTGCCTTCTGAGGCAGAGAATTCCACAGATTCACAACTGTCTGACTGAAAAAGCTTTTCCTCATCTCAGTTCTAAATGGTCTACCCCTTATTCTTAAACTGTGGCCCCTTGTTAGCTGTTTGTCGGGTGAAAACGAGAAGCTAGTGTGACTTGGGTGGGGGAGGGATAGAGAGAGAGAGAGAGAGGGAATGCCGGGGCTAAATCAATGTTCATACCACTGGGCTGTGAGCTGCCAGAGCGAAATATGAGATGCTGTTCTAAAAATTAGTTCTGGGTTGTGTTGTTTTGTTTTACTCACCTGGATGGGATCATAGAAACATAGAAACGTAGAAAATAGGTGCAGGAGTAGGCCATTCGGCCCTTCGAGCCTGCACCGCCATTCAATATGATCATGGCTGATCATCCAACTCAGTAACCTGTACCTGCCTTCTCTCCATACCCCCTGATCCCTTTAGCCACAAAGGCCACATCTAACTCCCTCTTAAATATAGCCAATGAACTGGCCTCAACTACCTTCTGTGGCAGAGAATTCCACAGACTCACCACTCTGTGTGTGAAGAAATGTTTTCTCATCTCGGTCCTAAAAGACTTCCCCCTTATCCTTAAGCTGTGACCCCTGGTTCTGGACTTCCCCAACATCGGGAACAATCTTCCCGCATCTAGCCTCTCCAACCCCTTAAGAATTTTATATGTTTCAATAAGATCCTCCCTCAATCTTCTAAATTCCAGCGAGTATAAGCCGAGTCTACCCAGTCTTTCTTCATATGAAAGTCCTGCCATCCCAGGAATCAATCTGGTGAACCTTCTCTGTACTCCCTTTAAGGCTAGTTGGTCAGAGCACCAGGATCTGGAAAGTGTCTTACCTACTTGGAGATGCGTCACTCCCAATCCCACTTTGGTCACCGTGCCAGCACCCTCATGTCCCAGAACCATTGGTTTCTTCATGAGGAAACTTCCCAGTCTTCCATGTTGCCAGTAATGCACATCGGACCCGCAGATCCCCACAGAATTCATCTGCAACAGGACCTCTGGAAACACAGCCAGGACAAAAGTCGGGTTTATCAAATGTACTTTAGTTTAGTTTAGAGATACGGCACAGAGACAGGCCCTTCAGCCCACCAGGTCCTCGCCAACCAGCGATCCCCGCACACTAACGCTATCCTACACACACTAGGGACAATTCACAATTTTCTTCCAAGCCAATTAGCCCACAAACTTGTACGTCTTTGGAGTGTGGGAGGAAACCGGAGATCCCGGAGAAAACCCACGCAGGTCACGGGGAGAAAGTAGAAACAGCACCCTAGTCAGGATCGAACCCGGGTCTCTGGCGCTGTAACATAGCAACTCTACCGCCGTGCCTCCCAGGAAGAATATTTATTTATTACGCAGCAAGTCACATAATTTATAATTAGGCAAGAACAGGCTGGAAGCTGTACACCAATAATGCTCAATGGCATGTGCCTTTTTAGGACCTTGTGCAGACTATGAACTAGACACAGAGGTAGACAGGCACTGATTCAATCACCCAATTCTCCCCCTAACCCCTGACATCTGTACTTATCAAGAATCTACCTATCTCTGCCTTAAAAATATCCAAAGCTTCAACATTTTTTTCTGTAGTGGGGTGACTAAAACTGTGCACAAACAGAGGAATTTAAATTGCAATTTTTAATAGACATTACCTTAGAATTGAATTGAATTGAATACATTTTATTCACCAAGTATGTACACATACAAGGAATTTGCCTTGGTACTTTGCTCGCAAGTAACAACACGACATACAGTAAACAATTAAGAACAAATTGGGAAATATATTGCGGGATTACAGTGAAAGAAATTGGTGAACTCCATCAAATACCGAGCAGACACCATGCTCTCCTTTTACGATGTTTGTATGTATTAATTACGAATTGCAAATTAATTTGATTTGTAATTGTGGGTTTTATAGATGCTCAAAAGGACTTGTACCTTTATATTCTGAACTGCTGGCTGATTAATGGCTTTTGCAGTAGAGTTTAGAATTTAGAGAGAATTCAATCCCACAACGCAAAGTAAAATTTAGGAGAGTGCCAAACAAAGAAGCTAAAAAGACTTACCATTGGGGCCTGGCTCAGGGATTGGAAGCTTTTCCTGTGAAGAGAAGATGCATATGTACTTGAGAAAGGTCTATTTTTGCTTATGTATGATTGTGCTTATGTATCGTATGTATAGTATGATTTTACTGGATTGTATGCAAAGCAACGCATTTCATTGTATGTATAACAATATAAGTTATTATCTGAATGGTGTCAAGTTAGGAAAAGGGGACGAACAACGAGATCTGGGTGTCCTGAAAGGAAGCATGCAGGTACAGCAGGCAGTGAAAAAAGCCAAGGGAATGTTGGCCTTCATAACAAGAGAAGTTGAGTATAGGAGCAAAGAGGTCCTTCTGCAGTTGTACAGGGCCCTAGTGAGACCGCACCTGGGGTACTGTGTGCAGTTTTGGTCTCCAAATTTGAGGAAGGATATTCTTGCTATTGAGGGCGTGCAGCGTAGGTTTTCTAGATTAATTTCCAGAATGGCGGGACTGTCATACGTTGAAAGACTGGAGCAACTAGGCTTGTATACACTGGAATTTAGAAGGATGAGAGGGTATCTTATCGAAACGTATAAGAATATTAAGGGGTTGGACACGTTAGAGGCAGGAAACATGTTCCCAATGTTGGGGGAGTCCAGAACAAGGGGCCACAGTTTAAGAATAAGGGGTAGGCCATTTAGAACTGAGATGAGGAAAAACTTTTTCAGTCAGAGAGTTGTGAATCTGTGGAATTCTCTGCCTCAGAAGGCAGTGGAGGCCAATTCTCTGAATGCATTCAAGAGAGAGCTAGATAGAGCTCTTAAGGATAGCGGAGTCAGGGGGTATGGGGAGAAGGCAGGAACGGGGTACTGATTGAGAATGATCAGCCATGATCACATTGAATAGCGGTGCTGGCTCGAAGGGCCGAATGGCCTACTCCTGCACCTATTGTCTATTGTCTATTGTCTATTGTCCAAGTTATATTGTATAACCTATATAACCTATATAACTATAAGTAACTATATAACAATATAACTAGATAACTATTTAAGTGGCACTCTTCTCTCTGATTGAGGGAGTTTCACTTTCAAGCCTTGTTCCATGGTATTGGGTGCAAACCCCAGTAGAAGAGAGCTCTACAGTTTAACTTAGTTTAGAGATACAGCGCGGAAACAGGCCCTTCAGCCCACCGAGTCCGCACCGACCAGCGATCCCCACACATTAACACTATCCTACACACACTAGGGACAATTTACACTTATACCAAGCCAATTAACCTACAAACCTGTACGTCTTTGGAGTGTGGGAGGAAACCAAAGATCTCGGAGAAAACCCACGCAGGTCAAGGGGAGACAGAGACAGAACCCGTAGTCGGGATCGAACTCAGGTCTCTGGCACTGCAAGTGCTTTAAGGCAGCAACTCTACGCTGCACCAAATATTTCTGTTTTGGAGATATGAATGATCTTATTGCACTAAATTGTTGAGAGACAAATCAAGTATGCTAAACCAGGGAGCTTTGCTGATGTATATGGAACATCTCTCTGCACCATGTGTAAACTACTTTCCTACGTTACAATTGTAGGAAAATAACTGCAGATGCTGGTTCAAATTGAAGGTAGACACAAAATGCTGGAGTAACTCAGCGGGCCAGGCAGCATCTCAGGAGAGAAGGAATTTGTGACGTTTCGGTTCGAGACCCTTCTTCCGACTTCTGAAGAAGGGTCTCGTTACAGTAGTTACTGCACTTGATGGATTTAAATGATGTCTTAAGGTGCTTATATAAATGGAAATTTTGCTTTCAGGAGAACCCATGTAAGCTGGGCACTTAAGCCTTACTGCATTTAAGCCTTCGATCCATTGTATGTCCCAGGAATGTCTGTGCTCAGAGCCACATCAAACAATATACCTGAGGGATGATGTACGAAGGAACTGCAGATGTTGGTTTAAACCAAATAGTATAAGAAAATAACTGCGGATGCTGGTACAAATCGAAGGTATTTATTCACAAAATGCTGGAGTAACTCAGCAGGTCAGGCAGCATCTCAGGAGAGAAGGAATGGGTGACGTTTCGGGTCGAGACCCTTCTTCAGACTGATGTCAGAGGGGCGGGACAAAGGAAGGATATAGGTGGAGACAGGAAGATAGAGGGAGATCTGGGAAGGAGGAGGGGAAGAGAGGGACAGAGGAACTATCTAAAGTAAGAGAAGTCGATGTTCTAAACCAAAGATAGACACAAAAAGCTGGAGTAACTCAGCAGGTCAGGCAGCATCTCTGGAGTAAAGGAATTGGTGACGTTTTGAGTCGAGGCCCTTCTTCAGACTTCTGAAGAAGGGTCTCGATCTGAAACGTCACCTATTCCTTTTATCCAGAGATACTGTCTGACCCGCTGAGTTACTCCAGATTTACATTTCGACACATGAGCGACTCTTCCTCTAACATGACCCACATACCCAAGGTTTGATGGAAATGCCCCTTTATATTAAAAAAATACTATTATTTGATTGAAGTTCTAAAATATTAAGTACTGATAGGATAGATGGAAAAACCCCCCAATATTTATTGAACAAGTACGATAATAGGTTCCCCAAGTAGAATAAATAGTTTATCTGTAAGAAAATAACTGCAGATGCTGGTACAAATCGAAGGTATTTATTCACAAAATGCTGGAGTAACTCAGCAGGTCAGGCAGCATCTCGGGAGAGAAGGAATGGATGACGTTTCGGGTCGAGACCCTTCTTCAGACTGAAGAAGATGGTTTATCTGCTCATTACCTTGATGGGAGCAAAGCTGGCAAGTACCCAGAAATGTAGGTTATTAATTTGGTAATGTGAGTTTAGTTTTAGCTTAGTTTAGAGATACAGTGCGGAAACAGGCCCTTCGGCCCACCGAGTCCACACCGACCAGTGATCCCCGCACACTAACACAAGCCTACACACATTGGGGTCAATTCTTACATTCATACCAATTCTACAAACCTAAGCCAATTAACCTGCATGTCTTTGGAGTGTGGAAGAAACCGAAGATCTCGGAGTAAAACGTTCTCAGGAGAACGTACAAACTCCGTACAGACAGCACCCGTAGTCGGGATCGAACCCAGGTCTCAGGCGCTGCAAGTGCTCTAAGGCAGCAACTCTACCGCTGCGCCCATTGACATCTCATTTGCCAGTTGGTAAGTAAATCTGTTACCAAACAACAAACTCAGCAACAGTGACATAGGAAGACCTGATTGCTGCTTTACAGATGTCCTTGACAGAAGAAAATCCACTGCCCTTAACCAATTTAGTGTTTACGTGACTTCAGACCCATTAGCGTGATTGCAGTCACATTGCCATGGCAACCCACTCACCGCAAGTGTGTTTTCGGGCGGCGCGGTGGCGCAGCGGTAGAGTTGCTGCCTTACAGCGAAGGCTAGCAGCATAACCAAAGACATGTTGCAGGCTGGCCACTCCATCTTCTCCCCTCTCCCATCAGGCAAAAGGTTACAGAAGTGTGAAAACGCACACCTCTAGATTCAGGGATAGTTTCTTCCTGGCTGTTATCAGACAACTGAACCATCCCACCACAACCAGAGTGCAGTGCTGAACTACTATCTACCTCTTTGGAGACCCTTGGACTATCCTTGATCAGACCTTTCTAGCTTTACCTTGCACCAAACGTTATTCCCTTATCATGCATCCATACACTGTAAATGGCTCGATTGTAACCATGTACCTTTCACCGCCCAGCGGGTGCTCCAATGTCGGGAGCCCCGACCGCCCCGACGTGGCAACGACAACAGCCTGACCTCGGGAGAAGACGGCAGGGGAAGAGAAAAGACATTCTGGCCTTCCATCACAGTGAGAAGGGACTGGAGGAGACTCACTATATCATATCATATTATATCATATATATACAGCCGGAAACAGGCCTTTTCGGCCCTCCAAGTCCGTGCCGCCCAGCGATCCCCGCACATTAACACTATCCTACACCCACTAGGGACAATTTTTACATTTACCCAGCCAATTAACCTACATACCTGTACGTCTTTGGAGTGTGGGAGGAAACCGAAGATCTCGGAGAAAACCCACGCAGGTCACGGGGAGAACGTACAAACTCCTTACAGTGCAGCACCCGTAGTCAGGATCGAACCTGAGTCTCCGGCGCTGCATTCGCTGCATTCGCTGTAAAGCAGCAACTCTACCGCTGCGCCACCGTGCCGCCCACTGTGTGATGGATGTTTCTTTTGTTTGGTGTTAGTGTATGATTGTTTGTGTTATTGCATTTTTATTGATCATTTTTATTGGTCTTAATGTTTCAACTGCGGGTAAATGTTTCATTTCACTACACATTTATGTGTATGTGACAAATAAACGACGATTGATTGATTGTAGTGTCTTTCCGCTGACTGGTTAGCGCACAACATAAGCTTTTCACCGTACCTCGGGAGACAAGAAAATAACTGCAGATGCTGGTACAAATCGAAGGTATTTATTCACAAAATGCTGGAGTAACTCAGCAGGTCAGGCAGCATCTCGGGAGAGAAGGAATGGGCGACGTTTCGGGTCAAGACCCTTCTTCAGACTGAAGAAGGGTCTCGACCCGAAACGTCACCCATTCCTTCTCTCCCAAGATGCTGCCTGACCTGCTGAGTTACTCCAGCATTTTGTGAATAAGTACCTCGGCACACATGTCAATAAACTAAACTGAATACTTTTAATATCACCACATTGTAAAAAAAACTACTTAACCTTTATCTCGAAGGGCAATACAACTTGTTTAACCTCATTCCCATCACTGTTTTACTCAACGTCACCCAATGCCTTATTATTTTACGTCAAACCCATATTCTGGATCAAGTTGTCCTATGCATTGTTTGAAGATGGGTGAGGTTTTCCATTACATCTTTTTAAGCAAACATAAGAATTGCGTAAGACTGTTCCTTCACGTGAAGGTGCAGCTGTTTTATTTGAAGATTGTGAAGATTGTTAAGAATAAGAGGTCCATTTCTTTTTGACCTTTTGTCATTTTGTAATTTTCCTCAATTATTTTTGCACTTTGCAGTTCAGTTTATTGTCACCTGTACCGAGGTACAGTGAAAGGCTTTTGTCGCGTGCTTATCCAGTCAGCGGAAAGACAATACATGATTACCATCGAGCATTCACAGTGTCGAGATACATGATAAGGGAATAATGTTCAGGGCGAGATAAAGCCAGTTAAGTCCGGTCAAGGGTACTCTGAGAGTCAGAGGGTCACCAACTTGCACTCGTGTACAGCGCCGCTGAGTACGCCGCCCCAGCACGGTGCCGCAGCGCTCATACCAACAAGCTAGACGCCACCCTCAACGACACCATGCGGATCATCACTGGCTGCCTACGCCCTACTTCGACGGATCCCCTGCTGGTGCTCGCAGGTATCGCACCCGCCAAGCTCCGCAGAGAGTTCTTCACTCATAGGCTGGTGTGCAAGGCCCCATCGGACCTTTGCCACACATCCTTTGCACCTCCTCGCCCAGGATTCACAGCGACTGGGACCTCAACGCCTGTCGTCTCGTCGCCCTTTCTCCCGTCACGCAGCGACCCTCTGTGGCTCCGGTTTCAACATACTAGGAGCATGGAGAACCAGCTGGGAACAGACGTCGCCACCTCCTCGAACACCACAGCCCCACCCGGCTCGGACACGCCCCGCAAAGAGAGGGCCGCCCTGAACCGGCTCCGCACAGAGGTCGGCCGGTTCAACGCCAACATGCATCGTTGGGGGTTGCGTCCATCAGCAGCCCGCGTGTGTGGAGCAGACCAGCAAACAGCGCAGCACGGCATTCTCGACTGCGCTGTCCTCCGTCCCCCTGGTGGAGGGGTAGACCTCATGGCCCTCGACAACTGCACATTGCACTGGCTACAGCGCCTGGAGGGCGTTACATAACCTCTGCTGCCTCAAACGCAAGAAGAAGAAGACCAACAAGGTGGATAGTAGTTTAAGACTTCTCTCTGGTTGTGGTGGGATGGTTCAGTTGGGAAGAAACTGTTCCTGAATCTGGTGGTGTGCGTTTAAATGAGTAGTATAAGAAGATAACTGCAGATGCTGGTACAAATCGAAGGTATTTATTCACAAAATGCTGGAGTAACTCAGCAGGTCAGGCAGCATCTCGGGAGAGAAGGAATGGGTGACGTTTCGGGTCGAGACCCTTCTTCAGACTGAAGAAGGGTCTCGACCCGAAACGTCACCCATTCCTTCTCTCCCGAGATGCTGCCTGACCTGCTGAGTTACTCCAGCATTTTGCGTTTAAATGAGTTCAGGTGCCTAATGTTTCATGAGTTCTCACCAGAGATTGTTCATCACATCTTATCCAATTGAAAGCAATCCTATCTTCCTGCTTTCCCCATTGCCTCTCTCAATATCCTTCTGAAACCAATGATTAATTCTCTGCGCTACCACAATGGCTGTAAAGTCCAGCTGAGAATTACTCCTTGTGGAAAAAGGGTTGTTTTTCTTACAACCTCCTTCCCCAAAATGTTAAATCTACTTCCCCTGGTTTGGTTTAGTTTAGTTTAGAGATACGGCATGGAAACAGGCCCTTCGGCCCACTGAGTCCATACCGACCACCTTGTACACTAGGACTATCCAAAACACTTGGGACAATTTACAATCTTTACTAAAGCCCCGTAACCTACAAATATCCAACTCGAGAAAATCCAGCCGTCACCCCCTGATCTTCAGTAGCATCAGTTTTAGTTTAGAGATACAGCGCGGAAACAGGCCCTTTCGACCCACTGCGTCCGCGCCGACCAGCGATCCGATACCCACTAGGGACAATTTTTACATTTGCCCAGCCGATTAACCTACATACCCCTATGTCTTTGGAGTGTGGGAGGAAACCGAAGATCTCGGAAAAAACCCACGCAGGTCACGGGGAGAACGTACAAACTCCGTACAGACGGCGCCCGTAGTCGGGATCGAACCCGGGTCTCCGGCGCTGCATTCGCTGTAAGGCAGCAACTCTACCGCTGCGCCACCGTGTCGCACCGATATCAACATCCTAAGGGTTACCTTTGACTATACCCATAACTGGAAGAGCCGTGTACACAGTGTGGCTATGAGAGCATATCAGAGGGTAGGAATCTTGTGGCAAATAACTTACCTCCTAAGTAAGGCAGGTGGGACTAGTGAAGCTGGGACATGTTGGCCGGTGTGGGCAAGTTGGGCTGAAGGGCCTGTATCTATGCTATATGCCTCTATGACTCTGTTCATGTTCTAGGAATGGAACCAATGTCCTAGGGGGAGTGTTTGCTGGTGCTGTCGGGGAGGATTTAAACTAATGTGGCAGGGGGGTGGGAGCTGGAGCAGAGAGACAGAGGGGTGTAAAATGAGGGTAGAAGCAACAGGTAGCAAGGTGAAAAGTAAAAGTGGCAGGCAGACAAATCCAGGGCAAAAATCAAAAAGAGCCACTTTTCAACATAATCGTACAAGGGGTAAGAGAGTTGTAAAAACAAGCCTGAAGGCTTTGTGTCTCAATGCAAGGAGTATACGTAATAAGGTGGATGAATTAAATGTGGAGATAGTTATTAATGATTATGATATAGTTGGGATTACGGAGACATGGCTCCAGGGTGACCAAGGCTGGGAGCTCAACATCCAGGGATATCCTATATTCAGGCGGGATAGACAGAAAGGAAAAGGAGGTGGGGTTGCGTTACTGGTTAGAGAGGAGATTAAAGCAGTGGAAAGGAAGGACATTAGCTTGGAGGAAGTGGAATCGATATGGGTAGAGCTACGAAACACTAAGGGGCAGAAAACGCTAGTGGGAGTTGTGTACAGGCCACCTAACAGCAGTAGGGAGGTTGGGGATGGCATCAAGCAGGAAATTAGAAATGCATGCACTAAAGGCGCAGCAGTTATAATGGGTGACTTCAATCTACATATAGATTGGGTGAACCAAACTGGCAGGGGTGCTGAGGAAGAGGATTTCTTGGAATGTTTGAGAGATGGTTTTCTAAACCAACATGTCGAGGAACCAACGAGAGAACAGGCCATTCTAGACTGGGTATTGAGTAATGAGGAAGGGTTAGTTAGCAGTCTTGTTGTGCGAGGCCCCTTGGGCAAGAGTGATCATAATATGGTAGAGTTCTTCATTAGGATGGAGAGTGACAAAGTCGATACAGAAACAAGTGTTCTGAACTTAAAGAAAGGTAACTTTGAGGGTATGAGGCGTGAATTGTCCAAGATAGACTGGCGATTGATGCTGAAAGGGTTGACGGTGGACATGCAATGGAAGGCATTTAAAGGTCGCATGGATGAACTACAACAAGTGTTCATCCCAGTTTGGCAAAAGAACAAACCAGGAAAGGTAGTGCATCCGTGGCTAACAAGGGAAATCAAGGATAGTATTAAAACAAAAGATGAAGCATACAGATTAGCCAGAAAAAGTAGCATACCAGAGGACTGGGAGAAATTCAGAATCCAGCAGACGAGGACAAAGGGCTTAATTAGGAAAGGGAAAATAGATTATGAGGGAAAACTGGCAAGGAACATAAAAACAGACTGCAAAAGCTTTTATAGATATGTCAAGAGAAAAAGATTAGTTAAGGCAAATGTAGGTCCCTTGCAGTCGGAAACAGGTGAATTGATCATAGGGAACAAGGAGATGGCAGACCAATTGAACAAATACTTTGGTTCTGTCTTCACTAAGGAAGACATAAACCGTCTGCCGGAAATAGCGGGGGACCGGGGGTCTAAAGAGATGGAGGAACTGAGGGAAATCCAGGTTAGTTGGGAAGTGGTGTTAGGTAAATTAAATGGATTAAAGGCAGATAAATCCCCAGGGCCAGATAGGCTGCATCCCAGAGTGCTTAAGGAAGTAGCCTCAGAAATAGTGGATGCATTAGTGATAATTTTTCAAAACTCTTTAGATTCTGGAGTAGTTCCTGAGGACTGGAGGGTAGCTAATGTAATCCCACTTTTTAAAAAGGGAGGGAGAGAGAAAACGGGGAATTATAGACCAGTTAGCCTAACATCGGTAGTGGGGAAAATGCTAGAGTCAGTTATTAAAGATGTGATAGCATCACATTTGGAAAGTGGTGAAATCATCGGACAAAGTCAGCATGGATTTACCAAAGGCAAATCATGTCTGACGAATCTTATAGAATTTTTCGAGGATGTAACTAGTAGAGTGGATAAGGGAGAACCAGTCGATGTGTTATATCTGGACTTTCAGAAGGCCTTCGACAAGGTCCCACATAGGAGATTGGTGTACAAACTTAAAGCACACGGTATTGAGGGTTCAGTGTTGAGGTGGATAGAAAATTGGTTGGCGGACAGGAAGCAAAGAGTAGGAATAAACGGGTCCTTTTCGGAATGGCAGGCAGTGACTAGTGGGGTACCGCAAGGCTCAGTGCTGGGACCCCAGTTATTTACAGTGTATATTAATGATTTGGACGAGGAATTGAAAGCAACATCTCTAAGTTTGCAGATGACACGAAGCTGGGTGGCAGTGTTAGCTGCGAGGAGGATGCTAGGAGGCTGCAGAGTGACTTGGATAGATTAGGCGAGTGGGCAAATGCATGGCAGATGCAATATAATGTGGATAAATGTGAGGTTATCCACTTTGGCGGCAAGAACAGGAAAGCAGAGTATTACCTGAATGGTGACCGATTGGGAGAAGGGGAGATGCAACGTGACCTGGGTGTCATGGTGCACCAGTCATTGAAAGCAAGCATGCAGGTGCAGCAGGCAGTGAAGAAAGCGAATGATATGTTGGTATTCATAGCAAGAGGATTTGAGTTTAGGAGCAGGGAGGTTCTGCTGCAGTTGTACAGGGCCTTGGTGAGACCGCACCTGGAGTATTGTGTGCAGTTTTGGTCTCCTAACCTGAGGAAAGACGTTCTTGCCTTAGAGGGAGTACAGAGAAGGTTCACCAGATTGATCCCTGGGATGGCGGGACTTACATATGAGGAAAGACTAGATAGACTGGGCTTGTACTCGCTGGAATTTAGAAGACTGAGGGGGGATCTTATAGAAACATATAAAATTCTTAAGGGGTTGGAGAGGCTAGATGCGGGAAGATTGTTCCCGATGTTGGGGGAGTCCAGAACCAGGGGTCACAGCTTAAGGATAAGGGGGAAGTCTTTTAGGACCGAGATGAGAAAACATTTCTTCACACAGAGAGTGGTGAGTCTGTGGAATTCTCTGCCACAGAAGGTAGTTGAGGCCAGTTCATTGGCTATATTTAAGAGGGAGTTAGATGTGGCCCTTTTTGCTAAAGGGATCAGGGGGTATGGAGAGAAGGCAGGTACAGGCTACTGAGCTGAATGATCAGCCATGATCATATTGAATGGCGGTGCAGGCTCGAAGGGCCGAATGGCCTACTCCTGCACCTATTTTCTATGTTTCTATGTTTCTATGTTTCTATGTTTCTAGGAGCAGGATTTGGCCATTCGGCCCGTCAAGTCGACTCCGCCATTCGGTCATGGCTGATCTATCAACCTCTCAACCCCATGCTACTTACTGCCTTTGCCCCATAACCTCGGACACCTGTAGTAATCAAGAATCTGTCAATCTCCTCTTTAAAAATACCCAATGATTTGGCCTTCACAGCCATCGGTGGCAATGAATTCCACAGATTCACCACCCACTGACTAAAGAAATTCCTCCTCATCACCTTTCCAAAGATGCATCCTTTTATTCGGAGGCTGTGACCCCTGGTCCAAGACCCTCTCACCAGTGGAAACATCCTCTCCACATCCACTCTATCCAGGCCTTTCAGTATTCGGTAAGTTTCAATGAGGTCCCCCCCCCTCGTCCTTCTAAACTCCAGCGAGTACAGGCCCAGTGCTCCTGGCAAGCCTTCCCCTATGATGCCTAAGATCGACACAAAGAGCTGGGGTAAATCAGCGTGTCAGACAGCATCTATGGAGAAAAGTCAACACGTGGCGTTTTGGGTCAAGACCCTTCTTCAGACCCGAAACATCATCCAATACTTTTCTCCAGAGATGCTGTCTGGCCCGCTGAGTTACTCCAGCTTTTTGTGTCTATCTTCGGTTTAAACCAGCACCTGCAGTTCCTTCCTACATACACAGTGTTGATGGTGATGGGAGAGTGGGAGATATGGCGGGTCTTGAACTTGTCGGTCGTGTATGAGTGCAACTCCGCTGCTCATGGCAGCTCACAGGATATTTCAGTGCCTTAAATTGCAGGAAACCCCCATAAGAATCTAGAGTCATAGAGTAGGACTTCAGTCTGAAGAACTCCAAAGACGTACAGGTATGTAGGTTAATTGGCTGGGTAAATGTAAAAAAAAAAAAAAAGTGTCCCGAGTGGGTGTAGGATAGTGTTAATGTACGGGGATCGCTGGGCGGCACGGACTTGGTGGGCCGAAAAGGCCTGTTTCCGGCTGTATATATATGATATGATGATAAGGGTCTCGACCCTAAACATCACCCATTCCTTCTCTCCTGAGATGCTGCCTGACCCGCTGAGTTACTCCAGCATTTTGTGTCTACCTTCGAGTCATAGAGTGATCCAGTGTGGAAACAGGCCCTTCGGCCCAACTTACCCACACACCGGCCAACATGTCCCAGCTACACTAGTCCCACCTGCCTGCGCTTGGTCCATATCCCCCCAAACTTGCCCTATCCATGTATCATATCATATCATATCATATCATATATATACAGCCGGAAACAGGCCTTTTCGGCCCTCCAAGTCCGTGCCGCCCAGCGATCCCCGCACATTAACACTATCCTACACCCACTAGGGACAATTTTTACATTTACCCAGCCAATTAACCTACATACCTGTACGTCTTTGGAGTGTGGGAGGAAACCGAAGATCTCGGAGAAAACCCACGCAGGTCACGGGGAGAACGTACAAACTCCTTACAGTGCAGCACCCGTAGTCAGGATCGAACCTGAGTCTCCGGCGCTGCATTCGCTGTAAAGCAGCAACTCTACCGCTGCGCTACCGTGCCTCCCCACGGTACCTGTACCTGTCTAACTGTTTATTAAACGCAGGGATAGTCCCAGCCTCAACTACATCCTCTGGCAGAATTCCCAATCAAGTGTGGGAATTCACGTTATTCCCGACCCGCCACCTTCTAACACAAACATTCTTCAGCAGAACACAGTGTAACATTTCCCCTCTGTCAACCACTTTGACTCATATAGTGAAATGAGCCCTGCGGCACGTAATATAAGAACATCCGACAACATACCAGAATAGCTCGAAGTGAAATGGAACCACTAAAGACTGCTGGTAGCATTATTAATATGATCACAATAGGTGGTGCAGGTGCTAATTGACATCGTGTGACAACATAGTTTCTCACCACATCTCAAACCACGTTTGTTGAATATTTCAAATACCTCTTGTCAAAACCACCCTTGTTCAACAAGTCTTTTTCCCCGCAGTTGAGAATTCTAAAGCTAGAGGCTAGAGGCCTCTATCGCTGAGAGGGGAGAGATTTGACAGGAACCCGAGGAGCAAGTCTGAAGAAAGGTCTCGACCCGAAAAGTCACCCATTCCTTCTCTCCTGAGATGCTGCCTGACCCGCTGAGCCACTCCAGCGTTTTGTGAAATAAATACCTTCGAGGAGCAAGTTTTTGCACTCAGAATGTAGTGCATATCTGAATGAGCTGCCAGTGGAAACTAACAAAGGCGCTATAATTATGACTTTATAGAAAGATATTTGGACAGATATATGGATAAGAACTTAGAGGCCTGTGAGCCTAATGCAGGCAAATGAGACTGCCCCACTGTGTCAACTGGGTCGGCATGGACAAGGTGGGTCGAAGGGCCTGTTTCTAGGCTGCATGGCTCCATGGTACTAGCTCCTTAAGAGGTGTACGCACACTGAGTGACTAACATGCTCACAAAACTATGCACATAGCCACTCACTAGGGCTGCCAACTGTCCCGTATTAGCCGGGACATCCCGTATTTTGGGCTAAATTGGTTTGTCCCGTACGGGACCGCCCTTGCCCCGTATTAGGCCTGGGAGGGCGCTGTAGGCCTGGACGCTGTAGGCCCGAACACTGTAGGTCCGGTCTCCGTAAGCCCGAACACTGTAGGTCCGGACTCTGTAAGCCTGGACGCTGTAGGCCCGGACGCTGTAGGTCCGGATGCTGTAACTCCGGACACTGTAAGTCCGGACTCTGTAGGCCCGGATGCTGTAGCCCCAGACGCTGTATGCCCGGACTCTGTAGGCCCGGACAATGTCGGTCCGGACAGTGTAGGCTCGGACACTGTAGGCCTGGGTGCCGATGTAGGTCCGGAGACCTGGGCGCCGCCTAACGGAGGTTGCATAGCAACCCGCCTCCCAGCCCAGGCAGCCGCCATTGGTGGAGCGGGAGCACATGGCCGCTGGCTGGATGAGGTCACATGGGGAGCGGGGCGGTGACGTCACCTTGTCCCTTATTTGGGAGTGAGGTAGTTGGCAACCCTAACATAGACACTCACAGACCCATGCATATACACGAAACCACATTCAAAGCACTATGTCCACACCAGTACACACAACTATACATGCAAACCACACAGCCAAACACACACACAGAACCATACCCAAACAGACATGTAAATGCAGGGTGGGAAGCTTTGCACCATTGGCAGGGAAATGATAAGAGAGGATTCTGAGGGACAATTAATTTGCACTTATAAAGGCATGGATTCATCAGACGAAATGTGTAGGAAGGAACTGCAGATACTGGTTTAAACCGAAGATAGACACAAAACGCTGGAGTAACTCAGCGGGTCAGACAGCATCTCTGGAGAGAAGGAATAGGTGACGTTTCGGGTTGTGACTCTTCTTCAGGGTCTGAAGAAGAGACACAAAATGCTGCAGTAACTCAGTGAGACAGGCAGGATCTCAAACTTCTGATATCCCTGCAGTCAAGTCAAGTCAAGTCAATTTTATTTGTATAGCACATTTAAAAACAACCCATGTTGATCAAAGAGCTGCACATCTGATTAGGAATCCATGGGTGTAGCTGGTAATGAAACCCATACAACAGTAGCAGGAGTGTACTGTACATGTTTGCCTTTCTACTCCTTTATTACACCTATTTATTGACACAATCACCAAGCACTTTATTCAAAACAACCCCTGCAACCTTCAAATGGAGCAAGGGCGCAAACTGAAGATAGACACAAAACGCTGGAGTAACTCAGCGGGTCAGGCAGCATCTCTGGACAGAAGGAATGGGTGACAAGAAGGGTCTCGACCCGAAACGTCACCCATTCCTTCTCTCCCGAGATGCTGCCTGACCTGCTGAGTTACTCCAGCATTTTGTGAATAAATCGATTTGTACCAGCATCTGCAGTTATTTTCTTATACTTTCGGGTTGAGAACTTCTTCAGACCGAGCGTCAGGGGAGAGGAGGTTACAGAGATAAGGAAGTGTAAGAGGTCAAAAGAGATGCAGGCCAAGGAGAATGTAGAACAGACCATTGTTAGCTAGGAGAAGGTGACAACGAAGCAAACAGAGATACAATGTAATCTGGGCGAGAGTCAGACTGGTCGGAGAACCGGGAAGGAAGAGGAATGGGGAGAGAGGGAAAGCAAGGATGACTTGAAGTTAGAGAAGTCAATATTCATATCGCTTGGCTGTAAGCTGCCCAAGTGAAATAAGAGGTGCTGTTCCTCCAATTTGTGCTGGGCCACACTCTGATAATGGAGGAGTCCCAGCAGGGCCGTTTTTACAGCATTATGGGCCCCCGGGCAAAGCAGTGTACTGGGGCCCCTAACGTTACTCTCCCCCACCCCCCTTTCCCTACCAGCCCCCCCCCTGTCGTGCCGGCGAAAAGCACTTACCGAAAAGCACTTAGCGATGGACTTAGGGTGCTACATTGTTGCGAAAAGCACTTACAGATCGCTGTGAGAAGCAATTAGGGACTTATTGAACCTACATTTTTAAAGTAGTATTTATTTATTGCAAGTCACTTAACATACACAGATCAGCATGGGGCCCCTATGCTCGTGGGGCCCCGGGGAAGTGCCCATCAGGCCCATGCGTTAAGACGGCCCTGAGTCCCAGGACAGAAAGGTCACGGTGGGAATGGGAGGGGGAGTTAAAGTGTTTAGCAACCGGGAGATCGGGTAGGTTTAGGCGGACTGAGCGGAGGAGTTCAGCGAAACGATCGCCGAGCCTGCGCTTGGTCTCGCCGATGCACAGGAGTCCACACCTGGAACAGCGGATACAGTAGGTGCGGAGGTTGGAGGAGGTGTCAAACTGCACAGATTCAAGGTCGAATCCATTTCGTTTACCGGGAAGGGTTTGGAAGATCAGATGTCGACAATGCGGCTTTTCCCAATCGCCCGGAGGCAACGTCGGAACAACCTGCGGGGAACAGGCTCGGAACAAAGAGTAGAAGAAAGAGGCGATTACCATTCGTAGATCCCCTGGCCCATGTGCCACCACCGCGAGGTTGTTTAGCCCCAGCATGGCTGCTCTCTCAACACAAACCTGGGAGAGTAACGGCCGCCTTTCAACGCTGTTTAGATCAAAGCCCTTTTTTAATCTCTCTGCTGTCCTTGAAACAAAGCTGAGTTGTATTTATCTCTTTCCCTCCCACATCATCAGGACAAAGTCTACCACAGGGCAAAGACAATTTTTGCTTGGTCAGCCTCCTGTCAGGTTTCTAGTTTTTCCCTCCAGATTTTCCCGGATTTGGGAACTGCGAGAAACTGATCTACTTGCGAATTTCCACCTAGAAAATCCTGTGTGTAGGAAGGAACTGCAGATGCTGGTGTAAACTGAAGAGAGACACAAAATGCTGGAGTAACCCAGCGGGACAGGCAGCATCTCTGGAGATGCGTGCAGCGTAGATTCACTAGGTTAATTCCCGGAATGGCGGGACTGTCATATGTTGAAAGACTGGAGCGACTAGGCTTGTATACACTGGAATTTAGAAGGATGAGAGGGGATCTTATCGAAACGTATAAGATTATTAAGGGGTTAGACACGTTAGAGGCAGGAAACATGTTCCCAATGTTGGGGGAGTCCAGAACAAGGGGCCACAGTTTAAGAATAAGGGGTAGGCCATTTAGAACTGAGATGAGGAAAAACTTTTTCAGTCAGAGAGCTGTGAATCTGTGGAATTCTCTGCCTCAGAAGGTAGTGGAGGCCAATTCTCTGAATGCATTCAAGAGGGAGCTAGATAGAGCTCTTAAAGATAGCGGAGTCAGGGGGTATGGGGAGAAGGCAAGAGCGGGTACAGATTGAGAATGATCAGCCATGATCACATTGAATGGCGGTGCTGGCTCGAAGGGCCGAATGGCCTCCTCCTGCACCTATTGTCTATTGTCTATTGGAGAGAAGGAATGGTTGACGTTTCAGCTCGAGACCCTTCCTCAAAAATACTGTGTTACACAGCAAACTAGGGGGTGGGGGGGGTGGAACTAATTTTGGTGTTTGCAACTTTTGATTACTTGGTCTGGCATCCAGAGGCCAACTTTCACAACTTTACAACAAAAGCAATTTAGATAAATGCAATATAAGAAAATAACTGCAGATGCTGTTACAAATCGATTTATTCACAAAATGCTGGAGTAACTCAGCAGGTCAGGCAGCATCTCTGGAGAGAAGGAATGGGTGACGTTTCAAGTCTCGACCCAAAACGCCACCCATTCCTTCTCTCCTTCAGTAGAGTATTGAGTATAGAAGCTGTGACATTATTCTACAGCTGTATATTTGGAGTATTGTGTGCAGTTCTGGTTGGCCGCTGGAGGAAGGGTGTTATTAAGATGGAAAAGATGCAGAAAAGATTCACCAAGAAGCTACCAGGTCTAGTGTTATAAGGAGAGGCTGGATCTTTTTTTCTTCCTGGAGTGTAAGAGGCTAACAGGTGACCTTATAGAGAGGTAAAAAGGTGATCCTTTCTCGCACAAAGGGTGGTGGGTGTATGGAACGAGCTGCCAGAGGAGGCAGTTGAGGCAGGGACCATCCCAACGTTTAAGAAGCGGTTAGACAGGTACATCGATAGAACAGGTTTGGAGGGATATGGACCAAACGTGGGCAGGTGGGACTAGTGCAGCTGGGACATGTTGGCCGGTGTGGGCAAGTTGGGCCGAAGGACCTGTTTCCACACTGTATCACTCTATGACTCTATATATAAAATCATGAGGCATAGATAAGTTGAATGGTCACAATCAACGGGTGGCACGGTGGCGCAGCGGTAGAGTTGCTGCCTTACAGCGAATGCAGCGCCGGAGACTCAGGTTCGATCCTGACTACGGGCGCCGTCTGTATGGAGTTTGTACGTGGGTTTTCTCCGAGATCTTCGGTTTCCTCCCACACTCCAAAGACGTACAGGTATGTAGGTTAATTGACTGGGTAAAATGTTTTTAAAAATTGTCCCTAGTGTGTGTAGGGTAGTGTTAATGTGTGGGGATCGCTGGGCGGCGCGGACTCGGTGGGCCGAAGGGCCTGTTTCTGCACTGTATCTTTTTTTAAAAAATCTCTTTCTCATGTAAGAACATCCAGAACTAAACGCCATAGATTTAGGATGAGAGGTTAATGATTTAATAGAGACTCCAGGGATAATTTCTTCATCCTGAAAGTGGGGTGTGGATGGAACGAGGCAGAGGTAGGTACGGCAGCAATGATTAAAAGACATTTAAACAAGTACATAGATAGGAAATGTTTAGAGGGGTATGGGCCAAATGCAGGCAATTGTGACTAGGTTCATTAAAAAGCTTGGTCAGGGTGGATGAGTTGAACCCAAAGACCTGTTTCCCATAAAACGCTATGACCCCAACGCTTTACAGCAAATTTACTTTGTTCTGACAAATACTCTCAGACCCGAAACATTACTCCCTGTTCCTCATTCCAGACATGCTGCTCTGCTGAATGTTTCCAACATTTTATGCTTTTAACAAATTTCTTCTGCTTTTCATTCAACTACTTCCGATGTGAAGGGCGGCACGTAGGATTGCTGCTGTACAGCGTCAGAGACCGACTACGGGTGCTGTACTGTACGGAGTTTGTACGTTCTCCCCGTGACCTGCGTGGGTTTTCTCCGAGATCTTCGGTTTCCTCCCACACTCCAAAGACGTGCAGTTTTGTAGGTTAACTGGCTTGGTATTAAAAATATGTAAATTGTCTCTAGTGTGTGTAGGATAGTGTTTATGTGCAGGGATCGCTGGTCGGTGCGGATTCGGTGGGACGAAAGGCCTGTTTCCATGTCATATCTCTAAACTAAACTAAAGTCAAAAAAGTAATGTGACCAAACATTTATAACTGCAGCCATTGCACCACTCAGATATTGGGATGGATTGTGTCAATGGCAAATTGGGAACACGGAATATCTCACCTCTCTCGTTGTCCCGGACTCAGCATTGAACTGGTGTAAATTGCTAAGCAGAGGGGACGTGTGCACTTTGCGTATGGATAAGGATAGGAAATCCATCACCTCAGCTTCATGCTATTGCAATAATCAGTGCAGAAGATTATCAGTGACCAGAACCGCAGCCACAGAAACACAGCAGCTACAAGAACCGATGGTCACGGTGGCGCAGCGGTAGAGTTGCTGCCTTACAGCGAATGCAGCGCCGGAGACCCGGGTTCGATCCCGACTACGGGTGCTGTCTGCACGGAGTTTGTACGTTCTCCCCGTGAGTTTTCTCCGAGATCTTCGGTTTCCTCCCACACTCCAAATTAGGTTAATTGGCTTGGTAAACGTAAATATTGTCCCTGGTGGGTGTAGGATGGTGTTAATGTGTGGGGATCGCTGGTCAGCAAGGACCCGATGGGCTGAAGGGCCTGTTTCTGTGCTGTATATCTAAACTAAACTAAACAAGTCAAAGGCTGGAGTGACTCAACTTATGGAATCATCTCTTCCCCAGAATATCAATGGATGTCTTTTGGCTGAGGACAAGTTGGGCTTTCACCCTTTCTCCATGCATATAAGATTATTAAGGGGTTGGACACGTCAGAGGCAGGAAACATGTTCCCAATGTTGGGGGAGTCCTGAACAAGGGGCCACAGTTTAAGAATAAGGGGTAGGTCATTTAGAACTGAGATGAGGAAAAACTTTTTCAGTCAGAGAGTTATGAATCTGTGGAATTCTCTGCCTCAGAAGGCAGTGGAGGCCAATTCTCTGAATGCATTCGAGAGAGAGCTAGATAGAGCTCTTAAGGATAGTCAGGGGGTATGGGGAGAAGGCAGGAACGGGGTACTGATTGAGAATGATCAGCCATGATCACATTGAATGGTGGTGCTGGCTCGAAGGGTTGAATGGCCTCCTCCTGCACCTATTGTCTATTGTCTATTGTCTATTGCATGCCACTACCGTGAACTTGTTGGCTGACTGTATTGTTCCTTCATGTTCTTCAGGGAAGGAAACCTGCCATCCTTACCCTATAATTTAATTGGGTTTAGTTTAGTTTAGAGATACAGCGCGGAAACAGGCCAACTGGGTCCGCACTGACCAGCGATCCCCACACATTAACATTACCCTACACATACTCCAGACATTTTAACATTTATACCAAGCCAATTAACCTGCAAACCTGTACGTCCTTGGAGTGTGCGAGGAAACCGAAGATCTTGGAGGAAACTCAAGCAGGTAACGTACAAACTCCGTACAGACAAGCACCCATGGTCAGGATGGAACCCGGGTCTCTGGCACCGTAAGGCAGTAGCTCTCCTGCTACGCCACCGTGCCATCCTAATAGCCTAGATAGCAGTCTACAACGCCTGTGTCAACAGCACGCTGCTGTACGGCAGTGAGACATGGACTACATACGCCAGACTGGAGAGAAGACTCAACACCTTCCACCTTAGAAGCATCCGCCGTATCCTGGGTATATCCTGGCAAGACGGAGTGTCCAACGCCGAGATTCTGTCTGGCGCTGGCCTTCCGAGTATGTACACTCTACTCAGGCAGCACAGGCTGCGGTGGCTGGGTCATGTCCACCGCATGGAGGATGGCCGTATTCCAAAAGACATCCTCTATGGAGAGCTGACATCTGGGAGGAGAACCATCGGCCGCCCCCAGCTACGTTACAAGGACGTCTGCAAGAGAGATTTGAAGGCGCTCGACGTCGATGTGGAGTCCTGGGAGAGCCTTGCAGCTGGCCGCACGAGGTGGAGAGGTATCCTGGACCAACGTCTCAAAACGGGAGAAGAGACACTGATGAACGCAGCGGCAGACAAGCGTGCACGCAGAAAGGAGCGCAGCAACTTCAACAGACCAGAGACCACACACAAATGTGACCTTTGCCACAGAGACTGTCACTCCCACATTGGTCTCTTCAGCCACAAGCGACGCTGAGTTGGTCAATGTTTACTCAGATTTTGAAAGATGGTGGATGCGAATGCAATTGTATTATCTATTGGATAAGAAGGAAACTGCAGTGAAAAATGAAACCCAGCCACATTCCCAACTTTAAAACGGCGATCTCAAGCCGTGCAGAACTTGGCACGATTTGACGTGCATACACCGATCAGCCAAAACATTATGACCTGATGAGCCAAAACATTATGACCACCTGCCTAATATGCTGTTGGTCCTCCGTGTGCAGCCCCATACGCAGCAGGGTGCGATGCACTGTGTATTGTGACACATTCCTCCCGTGACCACCATTAAAATTTTCAGTGACTTGTGCCACAGTCGACCTTCTGTCGGTTCGGACCAGACGGGATAGCCTTCGTTGCCCTCGCGCATCGATGAGCCTTGGGCGCCCAACACCCTGTCTGTCGCCGGTTTGTGGTTTGTCCCTCCTCGGACCACTGTCGGTCGGTACTCACCACTGCTGACTGGGAGCACCCCACAAGCCTTGCCGTTTCAGAGATGCTCTGACCCAGTTGTCTGGCCATAACAATTTATATTTTATGATTAGAAACATTAGAAAATAAATATATTTTATATGTAAATATATATATTTTATATTTGTTTGTATTTTCCAATTCTTTCAATTAAATTATTTTTTCAATATTTCTAATCACGTAAAATACTGAAATATTTTAAATGATTGCGAATCATAAAAATATAAATTTATTTTCTAATGTTTCTAAAATATAAATATAAATATAAATATAAATATTTATATAAATATAAATTTATATTTTTATGATTCGCAATCATTTTAAATATTTCAGTATTTTACGTGATTAGAAATATTGAAAAAATAATTTAATTAAAAGAATTGGAAATTTTAATTGTATTTATTTTCTAATGTTTTGAATCATAAAAATATAAATGTTATTTTCTAGTGTTTCTAATCATAAAAATATAAATCATAAAAATATAAATTTATTTTCTAATGTTTCTAAAATATAAATATAAATATAAATATAAATTTATTTTCTAATGTTTCTAAAATATAAATATAAATATAAATATAAATTTATTTTCTAATGTTTCTAAAATATAAATATAAATATAAATATAAATATAAATATAAATATAAATATAAATATAAATATAAATATAAATATAAATATAAATATAAATATAAATATAAATATAAATATAAATATAAATATAAATATAAATATTTATATAAATATAGATTTATATTTTTATGATTTATATTTTTATGATTAGAAACATTAGAAAATAAAATTTATATTTTTATGATTAGAAACATTAGAAAATAAATATAATTAAAATAATTGTAAAATAACAAACATAGTATTTACATTTTTATATAATTAGAAATGTTAAAAATAAAACTTAAAAGAATTGTAAAATACTAACAAATATAGAATATTTAAATATTTTAAATGATTTGAAATATTAAGAAATAAAAATGAAAAGGAATTGTAAAATACTAACAAATATTATAAAATAAATATTTTAAATGATTTGAAATATTAAAAAATATATTTAATTAAAAGAATTGTCAAATACCAACAAATAATATTACGGGTGCTGTCTGTACGGAGTTTGTACGTTCTCCCCGTGACCTGCATGGGTCTTCTCTGAGATCTTCGGTTTCCTCCTACACTCCAAAGACAGTCTGAAGAAGGGTCTCGACCCGAAACGTCACCCATTCCTTCTCTCCTGAGATGCTGCCTGACCCGCTGAGTTACTCCAGCATTTTGTGCCTACCAAAGATGTACTGGTTTGCAGGTTAATTGGCTTGGTAAATGTAAAAATTGTCCCTAGTGGGTGTAGGATAGTGTAAATGTGCGGCGATCGCTGGTCGGCACGGACCCGGTGGGCCGAAGGGCCCGTTTCCGCGCTGCGTCTGTATGTCTAAACTAAATATTTCAATAAGGTACGAAGGAGTGAAATTATTTACTAACCTGCAGATTGCATTCATCATTGGGTCAGTGACTTCACTGAAATGAACAAGATGACTTCCTGTGGGCACAACTTCTTGGCATGAAGGGGGAGCTCAGTGGTGACTCTGGGTTCGGAGCTCAGTTAGTTCCATGGCTTGACCTGCAGCTCATGACCTGTGCTTTTGGCCCATTCTAAGCTGGTACTGGCCAGTAGCCAGCAGTTCCTGGCGGAATCTCCCGCCATCGGGCAGCCCAATGGGCGAAGAGTTATCTCGTGTGTTAGATAGTTTAGTTACGGTTAGAGATACAAGGCGGAAACAGGCCCTTCGGCCCACCGAGTCCGCACCGAAAAGTGATCCCCGGACATTAACATTATCCCACACACACTCAGGACAATTTGCAGAAGGACTTGGACAAAATACAGGTATGCTGCCTGACCTGCTGAGTTACTCCAGCATTTTGTGAATAAATCGATTTGTACCAGCATCTGCAGTTATTTTCTTATACAATTAACCTACAAGCCTGTTCGTCTTTGGAGACAGCTTGAATCAAGCAAGCTTCCCCTTGCACAGCTCAATGGGTCACTGCGCCCAGCTCAAATGTAACTCTTCTGCTTCAGAGTCAAGGATGATTTGTTCCGTTCTTGTTCTGTACTGTAGAAGCTGCCTGGGCATGGATTCTCCTAATGTTGGAGGCTATTGCACATCTTCCACCACATGGATTTGACACAGAAGAATCCTGGTCCAGTGGCAAGCAGGTTCTCCTAATTTGGTCCAAACCTTTGTCGATTCAGACCTACTTAGCCCACTCTCCCAAACTGTCCAAGTCCTTCTGCAGAGTCCTTGCTTTCTCGACGATGTCTGCCCCTCCACCTATTAAAATACAATCCGCAAACTTGGCCACTAAGCCTTCAATTCCCTCTCCAAATCATTGACATACAGCGTGAAGAGTAACGGCCCCAGCACCGACCCCTGCGGAACTCCGCTAGTCACTGGTGGACACAAGATGCTGGAGTAACTCAGCGGGTCAGGCAGCATCCCGGGAGAGAAGGAATGGGTGACATTTCGGGTCGAGACCCTTCTTCAGACACATTTTACCTTCTGCCATCCAGCCAACCTGCTCTCCATGCTAGTATCTTCCCTCTGACACCATGGGCTCTCACCTTCTTTAGCAGATTCACGTGCGGCACCTTATCAAAGGCCTTCTGAAAATCCAGGTAAACACTGACTCTCCCTTCTTGCTATTATCTTCCTCACAAAAATTCCAACAAATTCGACAGGCAAGAACTTCCCTTCACAAAACCATGCTGACCTATTTTATTACGTGCTTCTAAGTAGTCAGATACCCCACCCTTTAAAATCTATATACCTAAAACTCTCGTTTGTTTGTTCCTGAACTACAGCCAAAACGGTACACGATAGCGTGACAGTTTTAGTCCCACCTTACTCACCGTCGTCCCTTTGGTGCTAATGGAAGAAGTTTCATTGAAATCGGTGTTATATTTTTTAAGTTATTCACAATTTTAAAGTTTAAGTCTATCTGCTAGGGAGGGAGGGGGGAGGGAGGGACGGGGGGAGGGAGAATAAGGGGGATTGAGAGGGTGGAGTGGGGGGAAGGGGAAGGGGGAGGGGAAGAGGGGGAGGGAAGGGGGAGGGGGAGAGGGGAGGTGGGGAGGAGGGTGCTGCGCACCAATGCTGGAGAGGTTTGGGCCCAACGGGTCCACTTGGCCTAGTGGACTAAAATCTTACCAACCACTGAAGTCAGGCTAACCGACTGGAACCCCAGTTAATGTTGATAAAATGAAGATCCCAACTGGTGTATGGAGAAGTAACACAATGGTTAAATTGCTGGATTAATAGCTGGAGACATAGGTCATTGATCTGGATAAGGAGTTCAAATTGCACCTCGGCAGCAGTGAAATTTGAACTCAAGAAGTCTGGAATTTTAAAAAAATCATTTTAGTTTAGTTTAGTTTTGATCAGAGACACAGCGCGGAAACAGGCCCTTCGGCCCACCGAGTCCGCACCAACCAGCGATCCCCACACATTAACACTGCCCTACACACACTGGGGACAAGTTTACATTTACACCAAGCCAATTAGCATCCAAACCTGCACGTCTTTGGAGTGTGGGAGGAAACTGAAGATCTCGGAGAAAACCCACGCAGGTCACGGGGAGAACGTGCAAACTCCGTACGGGCAGCGCCCGTAGTCGGGATCGAACCAAGGTGTCCG
The DNA here is from genome assembly GCF_053455715.1 of Rhinoraja longicauda. Classification (NCBI taxonomy): domain Eukaryota; kingdom Metazoa; phylum Chordata; class Chondrichthyes; order Rajiformes; family Arhynchobatidae; genus Rhinoraja; species Rhinoraja longicauda. The sequence continues at coordinate 6,559,700 of NC_135990.1, forward strand.
GTGCTGTAAGGTAGTAGCTCTACCGCTGCGCCACCATTTTGTGTAACAGTGTCTCATAACTAATGAAATGAAAAATGCCATGCTTTTCTGGCCTGGTTGAATCGCATAGTGTGAAGTTCTGGATGCCCCCATTATAATGTATGGAGGTTTCCGAAAGGGTGCAGAGGTTTACAAGAATACTGCCTGGAGTAGAGGATTTTAGAAATAGGACAAACTTGGATTGTTTTGTTGGAGGTTGAGGGGGGTGCTGATAGAAGTATGAGAGGCGTAGGTAGGGTAGACACAAATTAATATCCAGGGTGCAAAATGGCAAAGACTGGAGGGTATAGCTTTAAGGTCGTAGGAAGAAAGTTTAGATTTTTTTTAGAGATACAGCTCGGAAACAGGCCCTTCGGCCCACCGAGTCCGCGCCGCCCAGCGATCCCCGCGCATTAACACTATCCTACACACACTAGGGACAATTTTTACATTTACCCAGTCAATTAACCTACATACCTGCACGTCTTTGGAGTGTGGGAGGAAACCGAAGATCTCGGAGAAAACCCACGCAGGTCACGGGGAGAACGTACAAACTCCATACAGACGGCGCCCGTGGTCAGGATCGAACCTGAGTCTCCGGCCCTGCATTCGCTGTAAGGCGGCAACTCTACCGCTGCGCCACCGTGCCGCTCCGTCTTAAAGAAGAAGTGTGGGGCAAGTCTTTTACAGAGAGTGGTGGGTGCCTGGAAAAGGACCAGAGGTGGTAAAAGTGTAGGAATATAACTGCAGATGCTGGTTTCCTACTCTCCTGAGATGCTGCCTGACCCGCTGAGTTACTCCAGCATTTTTAGTGTCTACCTGGGAGTGGTAATAGAACTAGATGCAATAGTGCCATTTAGGAGGCTTCAAGAAAGACATATGTAAATCCACGGAATGGAGGGACATGGATCACATGCAGGCAGAGAAGATTGGCTTGACTTAGAGTCATAGAGTCATAAAGTGATACAGTGTGGAAACAGGTCCTTCTGCCCAACTTGTCCCAGCTACACTAGTCGTATTTGGTCCATATCCCTCCAAGCCTGTCCTATCCAAGTACCTGTCTAACTGTTTCTTAAACGTTGGGATAGTCCCAGCCTCAAGGGCGGCACGGTGGCGCAGCGGTAGAGTTGCTGCCTTACAGCGAATGCAGCGCCGGAGTCTCAGGTTCGATCCTGACTACAGGCGCCGTCTGTACAGAGTTTGTACGTTCTCCCTGTGACCTGCGTGGGTTTTCTCCGAGATCTTCAGTTTCCTCCCACACTCCAAAGACGTACAGGTATGTAGGTTAATTGGCTGGGCAAATGTAAAAGAAATTGTCCCTAGTGGGTGTAGGATAGTGTTAATGTGCGGGGATCGCTGGGCGGTGCGGACCCGGTGGGCTGTAGGGCCTGTTTCCGCACCGTATCTCTAAATCTAAAAAATCTAAATCAACTACCTCCTCCGGCAGCTTGTTCCATACACCCACCACCCGTTGTGTGGAAAGGTTACCCCTCAGATTGTGATTAAATCTTTTCCCCTTCACCTTAAACCTTGACTTGGCGTCATGTTCGGCACAGACGCTGTGGGCCAGAGGCCTTTCCCTGACCTGTACTTGTTCTATGTTACAACCTTTTCATTGCGTCATCAGTCTGGACGACAAATGGTGACCTTCTCGAGTAGTGCTCACATCCCTAATTGAATAGATAACTACTGTTTTTTTTTTTAAAAAGTCGCTCACTAGCACATTTGCTGGTAATTCAAGCAACGTAAATGACGTGAATAGAATTTTAAGCATGTACACCGCACTGATAAATTTCCTTTGTTCCGCTTGTGCATCTGGTCAGGATTGAATAACGTGGACACGCTGAAAGGAAATTCTGAGTTCCAGGGCAAGGAGTTCCAACCAGTATTCCGAGCTCGAAGAGAATGTGCAGAACAATGTGCCCTATGCCTCCAGGTGCAAGATGGGGAAAGCCCTGGCGTACATCTTTCAGCAAGGTATGTGGTTACACCTGATGCCTGTCACAAACATGTACTGCATTGTAAATCAATCCTGCTCAGGAGTGCAACGAATACAGAATAAACACGAGAAACTGCAGTCTCGATCCTTGCTTACCACAAAGCAATCCCCGATAAGGTCATCAGTGATCGGACAGAATTAGCCCATCAAGTCCACCCCGCCATTCCATCATGGCTGATCTATCTCTCCCTCCGAACCCCATTCTCCTGCCTTCTCCCCATAACCCCTGACACCCGTACTAATCAAGAATCTATCTATCTCTGCTTAGATCCCGACTACGGGTGCTGTCTGTGCGGAGTTTGTACGTTCTCCCCGTGACCTGCATTGGTTTTCTCCGAGATCTTCAGTTTCCTACCACACTCCAAAGACGTACAGGTTTGGAGGTTAATTCAAGTCAAGTCAAGTTTATTTGTCACATACATATACAAAATTGGCTTGGTGTAAATGTAAAATTGTCCCTCCTGTGTGTCGGGTAGTGTTAAAGTGCGGGGATCGCCGGACAATGCGGACTCGGTGGGCCGAGGAGCCTGTTTCCACGCTGTGTCTCTAAACTAAACTAAACTAAACTACACTACATTGACTTTTTTGTGTTCCAGACTTGATGTGCCGAATGCCCTAATTCTACCTCTATCACTTATGACTTTATGACCTGATGATATGGTGCCCAAAATTGCTCACGTTACTCCAAATGCGGCCTGCCCAGCGCCTTGTAGAGCCTCAGCCTCAGCCACCCTCACCAATGTGATGGTGGAGTCTTTCTACAGCCAGAGGTCAGGACTCTGATCCTTAGATCTGACATATGGTCATTTCGTACGTATGAATCAGGTGGTTGGGGATGGATTTACAGGTCGCTCTGGGGCAGCAGACATCACAGGCCGAATGGGAAAGGGTGAGAGTGAGAGTGAGAGGGCAGACACAAAATGCTGGAGTAACTCAGCAGGACAGGCAGCATCTCTGGAGAGAAGGAATGGGTGACGTCTCGGGTCGAGACCCTTCTTCAGACAGAGAGTCAGAGGAGAGGGAAACGGGATGTATGGAAGGTTAAGGTGTGATCCAAAAGAAAATGTAGAATACACCGATCAGCCAAAACATTATGACCTGACGAGCCAAAACGTTATCACCACCTGCCTAATATGCTGTTAGTCCTCCGTGTGCAGCCCCATACGCAGCAGGGTGCAATGCACTGTGTATTGTGACACATTCCTCCCGTGACCACCATTAAAATTCTCTGTGACTTGCGCCACAGTCGGCCTTCTGTCGGTTCGGACCAGATAATGGACAATAGACAATAGACAATAGGTGCAGGAGTAGGCCATTCAGCCCCTCGAGCCAGCACCGCCATTCAATGCGATCATGGCTGATCACTGTCAATCAGTACCCCGTTCCTGCCTTCTCCCCATACCCCCTCACTCCGCTATCCTTAAGAGCTCTATCCAGCTCTCTCTTGAAAGCATCCAATGAACTGGCCTCCACTGCCTTCTGAGGCAGAGAATTCCACACCTTCACCACTCTCTGACTGAAAAAGTTCTTCCTCATCTCCGTTCTAATGGGATAGCCTTCATGCCCTCGTGCATCGATGAGCCTTGGGCGCCCAACACCCGGTTTGTGGTTTGTCCCTCCTCGGACCACTGTCGGTAGGTACTCACCACTGCTGACCGGGAGCACCCCACAAGCCTTGCCGTTTCAGAGATGCTCTGACCCAGTCGTCTGGCCATAACAATTTGGCCCTTGTCAAAGTCGCTCAGGTCTTTACTCCTGCCCATTTCTCCTGCATCCAAAGCATCAACTTCAAGAACTGACTGTTCACTTGCTGCCTAATATATCCCACCCCTCGGCAGGTGCCATTGTAACAAGATAATCAATGTTATTCACTTCACCTGTCAGTGGTCATAATGTTTTGGCTGGTCGGTGTAGATCATTGTTAGCTCGGGGAAGGTGACAACGAGGCCTACAATGTAAAATTTAATCAGGAGGATAGTCAGACTGATCAGAGAACTAGGATGGGAGAGAGATGTAGAGAGAGGGATATCAAGATTTACTTGAAGTTAGAGAAGTCAAAATTCACACTGCTGGGATGTAAACTGCCCAAGCGAAATATGAGGTGCTGTTCTTTCAATTAGTGTGGGGGTAACCACCAAAGTGATGAGTACACCTGGTCAATTATTTATTCTTTGTCAAATCTCCAGAACAAAATCCAAAGTCACCAACCATATTGCGGGAAATAAAACATTGCTCCAGATTCTAAACACAGATTAGTTCATCTTAGTTCAGTTTAGTTTAGAGATATAGCGCGGAAACAGGTCCTTCGGCCCACTGTGTCCGTGCCGACCAGCGATCACCCCGTACACTAGCACCATCCTACACACAGTAAGGACAAGTTACAATTTTACGGAAGCCAATTAAACTGCAAACCTGTACGTCTTTGGAGTGTGGGAGAAAACCGGAGCACCCGGAGAAAACCCACGTGCGTCACGGGGAGAACGTACAAACTGCATACAGGCAGAACCTGTGGTGAGGATCGAACCTGGGTCTCTGGCACTGTTAGACAGACACTGATAGGAGCAAAGAGGTCCTTCTGCAGTTGTACAGGGCCCTAGTGAGACCGCACCTGGAGTACTGTGTGCAGTTTTGGACTCCAAATTTTACGGAAGGATATTCTTGCTATTGAGGGCGTGCAGCGTAGGCTTACTAGGTTAATTCCCTGAATGGCGGGACTGTCATATGTTGAAAGACTGGAGCGGCTAGGCTTGTATACACTGGAATTTAGAAGGATGAGAGGGGATCTTATTGAAACATATAAGATTATTAAGGGGTTGGACACGTTAGAGGCAGGAAACTTGTTCCCAATGTTGGGGGAGTCCAGAACCAGGGGCCACAGTTTAAGAATAAGGGGTAGGCCATTTAGAACGGAGATGAGGAAAAACTTTTTCAGTTGTAAATCTGTGGAATTCACTGCCTCAGAAGGCAGTGGAGGCCAATTCTCCGAATGCATTCAAGAGAGAGCTAGATTGAGCTCTTAAGGATAGCGGAGTCAGGGGGTATGGGGAGAAGGCAGGAACGGGGTACTAATTGAGAATGATCAGCCATGATCAGCCATGATCACATTGAATGATGCTGCCTGACCCGCTGAGTTACTCTAGCATTTTGCATCTACATTCGAGACAGATCAGCCATGATTGAATGGCGGAGTAGACTTGATGGGCCAAATTCTGCTCCTATCACTTATGAAACTCTCTATTTGAGTTTAGAGGTACAGCGCGGAAACAGGCCCTTCGGCCCACCGAGACCGCGCCGACCAGCGATCCCCGCACATGAACACTATCCTACACACACTAGGGACAAATTACACATACACCAAACCAATTAACCTACGTCTTTGGAATGCGGGAGGAAATCGAAGATCTCGGAGAAAACCCACGCATGTCACGGGGAGAACGTACAAACTCCGTACAGACGGCACCCGTAGTGGGGATCGAACCCAGGTCTCTGGTGCTGCAAGTGCTGTAAGGCAGCAACTCCATCGCAGTGCCACCGTGATCCCTTTGCTTCAGAGACAAAGAGTGTTCCCACTTACCTGGGAAACACCACCCAGCCAAGATACAGTTGCAGCTGTGGAGGGACAAAGGACCTTTAGACAGACACAAAGTGCTGGAGTAACTCAGCGGCTCAGGCAGCATCCCTGGGCAAAAAAGGAATGGTGACGTCTCGGATCGGAACCCTTCTTCAGGCCCCCCCCCCCCCTCCCTTCTTGGGACCTCGCTGGGACCTTTGTTTGGTGGGCTCTCTAAACTCACGTTCAGCTTCCCCCTCACACCGGCGACGTTCCCTTGGAACCAAAGATACTAGAGGAACAAGATGGACTACTCCATTGAAATCGAATGCTGAATTGTCGTACGCAAAGGAGCCATTTTAGTAGGCAATAGACAATAGACAATAGACAATAGACAATAGGTGCAGGAGTAGGCCATTCAGCCCTTCGAGCCAGCACCGCCATTCAATGCGATCATGGCTGATCACTCTCAATCAGTACCCCGTTCCTGCCTTCTCCCCATACCCCCTCACTCCGCTATCCTTAAGGGCAAAACCCGCCGTTCGTTAAGCCTCTCGCAGTGTAAGAAAATAACTGCAGATGCTGGTACAAATCGAAGGCATTTATTCACAAAGTGCTGGAGTAACTCAGCAGGTCAGGCAGCATCTCTGGAGAGAAGGAATGGGTGACGTTTCGAGTCAAGAACCTTCTTCAGACATGGCTGATCTATCTTTCCCTCAGGACCCATTCTCCTGCCTTCTCCCCATAATCCCTGACACCCGTCTATTCTACATCTTCCTTTGAGCTTCATCTCTTTTGATCCCTTACACTTCCTTATCTCCGTAACTTCCTCTCCCCTGACCCTCAGTCTGAAGAAGGGTCTCGACCCGAAACGTCGCCCATTCCTTCTCTCCTGACCTGCTGAGTTACTCCAGCATTTTGTGAATAAATAGCCTCTCGCAGTGTAATCAGTGTTTTGGGGGAACAGTATAACCATATAGCCATATAACAACTACAGCACGGAAACAGGCCCGTTCGGCCCTACCAGTCCACGCCGACCACTTTCTCTGACCTAGTCTCATCTACCTGCTCTCAGACCATAACCCTCCAATCCCCTCTCATCCATATACCTATCCAATTTACTCTTAAATAATAAAATCGAGCCAGCCTCCACCACTTCCACCGGAAGCCCATTCCATACAGCCACCACCCTCTGAGTAAAGAAATTACCCCTCATGTTACCCCTAAACTTTTGTCCTTCAATTCTAAAGTTATGTCCCCTTGTTGGAATCTTCCCCACTCTCAAAGGGGAAAAGCCTACCCACGTCAACTCTGTCCGTCCCTCTTAAAATTTTAAAAACCTCTATCAAGTCCCCCCTCAACCTTCTACGCTCCAAAGAATAAAGACCCAACCTGTTCAACCTCTCTCTGTAGCTTAAGTGCTGAAACCCAGGCAACATTCTAGTAAATCTCCTCTGTACCCTCTCCATTTTGTCGACATCCTTCCTATAATTTGGCGACCAAAACTGCACACCATACTCCAGATTCGGCCTCACCAATGCCCTGTACAATTTTAACATTACATCCCAACTTCTATATTCGATGCTCTGATTTATAAAGGCAAGCATACCAAACGCCTTCTTCACCACCCTATCCACATGAGATTCCACCTTCAGGGAACAATGCACAGTTATTCCCAGATCCCTCTGTTCCACTGCATTCCTCAATTCCCTACCATTTACCCTGTACGTCCTATTTTGATTTGTCCTACCAAAATGCAGCACCTCACACTTATCAGCATTAAACTCCATCTGCCATCTTTCAACCCCACCCTTCCAAAAGGCCCAAATCTCTCTGTAGACTTTGAAACTCTACTTCATTATTAACTACACCGCCTATCTTAGTATCATCTGCATATTTACTAATCCAATTTGCCACACCATCATCCAGATCATTAATGTAAATGACAAACAACAGTATGTGTGATGATACATACAGGTTGGGTCTTTATTCTTTGGAGCGTAGAAGGTTGAGGGGGGACTTGATAGAGGTTTTTAAAATTTTGAGAGGGACGGACAGAGTTGACGTGGGTAGGCTTTTCCCTTTGAGAGTGGGGAAGATTCCAACAAGGGGACATAGCTTCAGAATTGAGGGACAAAAGTTTAGGGGTAACATGAGGGGTAACTTCTTTACTCAGAGGGTGGTGGCTGTATGGAATGGGCTTCCGGTGGAAGTGGTGGAGGCAGGCTCGATTTTATTATTTAAGAGTAAATTGCATAGGTATATGGATAAGAGGGGATTAGAGGGTTATGGTCTGAGTGCAGGTAGATGAGATTAGGTCAGAGAGAGTGGTCGGCGTGGACTGGTAGGGCCGAACGGGCCTGTTTCCGTGCTGTAATTGTTATATGGTTATATGGTTATATGGTTATACCATTAAAATGCAGAATATATCTCATCTATCAATTCACAGATTTTTCTTTTTTTTCTTTTCAAAATGTTTCTGCAAGTTTCTGCCGACTGAAATGGCACTGTGACGTACTACGGTTTTTTGGGTCGAGTGGTCTATCTTGCTCCTCTAGTATCTTTGCTTGGAATGCAGGTAGAAACATAGAAACATAGAAAATAGGTGCAGGAGTAGGCCATTCGGCCCTTCGAGCCTGCACCGCCATTCAATATGATCATGGCTGATCATCCAACTCAGTAACCTGTACCTGCCTTCTCTCCATACCCCCTGATCCCTTTAGCCACAAAGGCCACATCTAACTCCCTCTTAAATATAGCCAATGAACTGGCCTCAACTACCTTCTGTGGCAGTGAATTCCACAGATTCACCACTCTGTGTGAAGAAAAACTTTCTCATCTCGGTCCTAAAAGACTTCCCCCTTATCCTTAAACTGTGACCCCTTGTTCTGGACTTCCCCAACATCGGGAACAATCTTCCTGCATCTAGCCTCTCCAACCCCTTAAGAATTTTGTACGTTTCTATAAGATCCCCCCTCAATGTTCTAAATTCCAGCGAGTACAAGCCCAGTCTACCCAGTCTTTCTTCATATGAAAGTCCTGCCATCCCAGGAATCAATCTGGTGAACCTTCTCTGTACTCCCTCTATGGCAAGAATGTCTCTCCTCAGATTAGGAGACCAAAACTGTACGCAATACTCCAGGTGTGGTCTCACCGATGCCGGAATTGTCCCCGTGGGAGAGATCAGCCATGATTGAATGGCGGAGATGGGCCGAGTGGCCTAGTCCTGCTCCTATCACTTATGATCTTGTGCTCAAGGCTGACTCCGCTCAGTGTGCCCTGACGCAAATGGGCCAGGGGGTACGGCCTCGATCATCGAACCAGGCGACAGCCTCTGACAAAGACTTGACCTCTCACTGCGATTTCACAACTGCGATTTGCTGCAACACAACAGAATATGTAAACAGACCTATTGCCCCTGCAGCCTCCAATCAGTCAGATAAGGGGCCAGCTAGCGTTGGGTAATGTGTGTCAACATCACGCAGTACACCCAAACCTCAAAAATAAGTTATGAAATGTCGCCTCAAAGGTTGTAATCTGATATTATGTTAAAATTGTTCCAGCTTCACTCAGAGCAATTGAATTTTTGGCGTGGTTTGGTTAAATATTTGTTCCCTACCACAGGACAAGGTGTACGTGCCAATTTCACTCCACCCCATCCCCGGGCACTTTCCCCTGCAACCGCACGAGATGCAACACCTGTCCCTTTACCTCCCCCCTCAACTCCATCCAAGGACCCAAACAGTCTTTCCAGGTGAGACAGAGGTTCACCTGCACCTCCTCCAACCTCATCTATTGCATCCGCTGCTCTAGATGTCAACTTATTTACATCGGCGAGACCAAGCGCAGGCTCGGCGATCGCTTCGCTCAACACCTGCGCTCGGTCCGCGTTGCCCAAACTGGTCTCCCGGTGGCCGAGCACTTCAACTCCCCCTCCCATTCCCAGTCTGACCTTTCTGTCATGGGCCTCCTCCAGTGCCATAGTGAGGCCCACCGGAAATTGGAGGAACAGCACCTCATATTTCGCCTGGGCAGCTTGCAGCCCAGTGGTATGAACATCGACTTCTCCCACTTTAGATAGTTCCTCTGTCCCTCTCTTCCCCTCCCCCTTTCCCAGATCTCCCTCTATCGTCCTGTCTCCACCTATATCCTCCCTTTGTCCCGCCCCCCCTGACATCAGTCTGAAGAAGGGTCTCGACCCGAAACGTCACCCATTCCTTCTCCCCTGAGATGCTGCCTGAGTTACTCCAGCATTTTGTGAATAAATACCTTTGATTTGTACCAGCATCTGCAGTTATTGTCTTAAACTCCCTGAAAACATCAGGTTAGAAGGAATGATGTGGGCATCACATCCACTCTTTTCCATGGCAGCCTCCATCCTACTTTAGTTCAGAGACACAGCGCGTAAAAAGGCCCTTCGGCCCACCGAGTCCGCACCGACCAGCGATCCCCGCACACTAACACCATCCTACACCCACTAGGGACAATTTACGCTTATGGCAAGCCGATTAACCTACAAACCTGTCCGTCTTTGGAGTGTGGGAGGAAACCGAAGATCTCGGAGAAAACCCACGCAGGTCACGGGGAGAACGTACAAACTCCGTACAGACGGCGCCCGTAGTCGGGATCGAACCTGGTTCTCTGGCACTGCATTCGCTGTAAGGCAGCAACTCTACCGCTGCGCCACTGTACTGCCCAGACCAAACATTATAGAAAGGTTATATAAGAAAATAACTGCAGATGCTGGTACAAATCGATTTATTCACAAAATGCTGGAGTAACTCAGCAGGTCAGGCAGCATCTCGGGAGAGAAGGAATGGGTGACGTTTCGGGTCGAGACCCTTCTTGTAGAAAGGTTAATAGACACAAAATGCAAGAGTAACTCAGACGGGACAGAGAGCATCTCTGAATAGAAGGTATGGATGATGTTTCAGGTTGAGATTCTTCTTCAGACTAAGAGCCAGGCCAGAGGGAGGCAGGGAGATAAGGAAGGGTAAGGTGTGAAAATGAGAATCAAAGGAGATGTGGTTTAAAAGTAAAATGTAGAATAGATAATTGTTAGCTAGGAGAAGGTGACAACGAAGCATACAGAGATAACATTTAATCATGGGAACAGACAGACTGGGTGGGAGAACTGGATGGTGAGAGAGGGAAAGCAAAGGTTTCTTGAAGTTGGAGAAGTCAGTATTCCAGCAGTATTAATATTAATTTCTCTAACTTCAAGTAACCCTTGCATCCTCTCTTGCTTTCAGGCTTCTGTGTCTTCTGCCCAACATGGGAAGGGAGACAATAGACAATAGACAATCGACAATATGTGCAGGAGGAGGCCATTTGGCCCTTCGAGCCAGCACCGCCATTCAATGTGATCATGGCTGATCATTCTCAACCAGTACCCCGTTCCTGCCTTCTCCCCATACCCCCTGACTCCGCTATCCTTAAGAGTTCTATCCAGCTCTCTCTTGAATGCATTCAGAGAATTGGCCTCCACTGCCTTCTGAGGCAGAGAATTCCACAGATTCACAACTCTCTGACTGAAAAAGTTTCTCCTCATCTCCGTTCTAAATGGCCGACCCCTTATTCTTAAACTGTGGCCCCTTGTTCTGGACTCCCCCAACATTGGGAACATGTTTCCTGCCTCTAACGTGTCCAACCCCTTAAAAATCTTATACGTTTCGATAAGATCTCCTCTCATCCTTCTAAATTCCAGAAGAAGGAAAGGCTGGGATAGGACGGCTCTTTGATTAAGCTACGATACAATACAATACGATAGAACTTTATTGATCCCAGGAGGGAAATTGATCTCATAAAAACACAAAATGCATGAAACATGAAATTAAAGTAACAAGTGGAAAGGATTGGGGGATGTGCACAGATTGGGGAGGGGGGAGGGAGGGTGGGAGTCAGTCTCAGTCTACCCCACGACAGAAGGGGGAGGAGTTGTACAGTTTGATAGCCACAGGGAAGAAGGATCTCCTGTGGCGTTCGTTCTGTGCTGCATCTTGGTGGGACCAGGCTGTCGCTGAAGGTGCTCCTCAGGTAGACCAGTGTGTCATGGAGGGGGCGAGCTGTATTGTCCAGGATGCTCCGCAGTTTGAGGAGCGTCCTCCCCTCCAAGACCGCCTCCCGTGAATCCAACTCCGCCCCCAGGACAGAGCCAGCCTTCCCGATGAGTTTGTTGATCCTATTGGCGACTGCGGCCTTTGAACTGCTGCCCCAGCACACGACAGCAAAGAAGATGGCATTGGCTACTACTGAGGGGCTGCTTTTCCAACACAGGGAAAAGTGAAGGTGGAGTTAATGGCGGGTATCTGGTCTACGCGGTGGCTGGTCTACGTTCCCGGAATGGCGGGACTGTCGTATGTTGAAAGGCTGGAGCGATTGGGCTTGTATACACTGGAATTTAGAAGGATGAGGGGGGATCTTATTGAAACATATAAGATAATTAGGGGATTGGACACATTAGAGGCAGATAACATGTTCCCAATGTTGGGGGAGTCCAGAACAAGGGGCCACAGTTTAAGAATAAGGGGTAGGCCATTTAGAACGGAGATGAGGAAGAACTTTTTCAGTCAGAGGGTGGTGAAGGTGTGGAATTCTCTGCCTCAGAAGGCAGTGGAGGCCAGTTCGTTGGATGCTTTCAAGAGAGAGCTGGATAGAGCTCTTAAGGATAGCGGAGTGAGGGGGTATGGGGAGAAGGCAGGAACGGGGTACTGATTGAGAGTGATCAGCCAAGATCACATTGAATGGCGGTGCTGGCTCGAAGGGCTGAATGGCCTACTCCTGCACCTATTGTCTATTGTCTATTGTCTATAACTCTCTGCAACTAGGGCGGTCACAGTGGCGCAGGCTTACTTTCAGTCAGCGGTCTGCCCTACTTTCTCTCTTCCCCCCTGACTCTTCTCCAGTTCCAGTCTCTGGAGAAGGTGAGCAGTGGGTGAATGTCACTGCTCGTGACGTCTTAGCGCTGTTGCAAAATTCTCAATTAATTTCCTCGGGTTCTTGGTGAACTACTAAGGGTACTAAATTAAGAAAGGAGAAATGATATGCATTAAAAACTTAAAATTATCCACTGACTTGGCCTCCACAGCCTTCTGTGGTAAAAAAAATCCACAGATTCACCACCCTCTGACTAAAGAAATTTCTCCTCATCTCCTTCCTAAAAGAACGTCCACTGTCTCCTCGGCTGATCTATCTCTCCCTCCTCACACTCCTGCTTTCTCCCCATAACCCCTGACACCCGTACTAATTAAGAATCTCTGCCTTAAAAATATCCATTGCCTTGGCCTCCACAGGCTTCTGTGGCAACGAATTCCCACCCTCTGAGTAAAGAAATCCCTTCTCATCTCCTTCTTACAAGAACGTCCTTTGATTCTGTGGCTAAGACCTCTGGTCCTAGACTCTCCCACTGGTGGAAACATCCTCTCCACATCCACTCCATCCAAGCCTCAGAAGCAAAATGGTAGGATTCACATGTTCAGTGGGCCATGGGGTAGAATGCTAACCCGATAACTGTATCAACGCTACAGGTTGTGCTAGCACCGGAGAAGCTGCAGAGATGACCTCCTACAATGTCCTGGCAAGACCCAAACTGTGCATTGGTGAGCGGGCTATGGGTGAGTCAGTCCCAGGGAGATTGCAGATGTCCTTGCATTCTCCGCAGAGCAGGGAACTCATCAACTGGAGGGCATAGCTTCGATGTGAGACGGTGGGGGGGAAGGTTTAATAGACTGCGAGGTAACGTTTTCACACAGAGGGTGGTGGGTATTTGCAACGAGCAGCCAGAGGTAGGAGCTGAGGCAGGTATGATGACAACGTTTAAAAGGCATTTGGACAGGTACATGGATGGCAAAAGTTTAGAGGGATATGGGCCAAGCACGGGTAAATGGGACTAGCTCAGATGAGGCACCAATGGCATGGACAAATTGTGCCGATGGCTAGATGTTAAGTTTATTTTCGTTAATGGTTCAGTGGAGTTACTCTGTTAGTTTTATGACAGAGAACGTCTGTGTTTCTTTACACAAGCGTTTGTTGTGACAGGGGTTTGGGTTCAAGGTGCCTTAGTTGGGAAGGTGCCAAGGGGTGGGGATAGGTGGGACGTAGGGGGTGGATGGGGTAGGGGGGGTTAGACTGGGAGCAGAGATATGGTTTTTCTTTTTTCTTTTTGTTTTGTGGGGGGTGTTTTTTTTTGTTTTGTTTTTTTTCTCCCTCTTTTTTTTTTTTTTGTCCCTCCCCCCACGTGTGTGTGTGTGTATACCTAGGCTACTTTATGGCGGCGGACACGGTTAAATATTGTCTCTCCTATATTTCAAATGGCTGACTTAACTGCGACTCAGAATAATAATAATAATAATAATAATGTATTTTATTTATATAGCGCTTTTCATATACTCAAAGACGCTTTACAGAGATTTAGAGAACATAGGGAAATGAATAAATAGATAAATAAGTAAATAAATAAACGAACAGAGAAAGGAGACAGAAGGTGAGGTGACCTTCAGTGGTTGAAGGCAGTACTGAACAGGTGAGACTTCAGCGATGTTTTGAATGTGGTGAGTGTGGAGGAGTCTCTAACGGTTTGGGGTAGTGAGTTCCATAGGGTGGGAGCAGCGATGGAGAAAGCCCTGTCCCCCCAGGATCTGAATAGTGTTCATTTTGTTTCCTGGAACGTCAAAGGTTTAAACAAGGCTACTAAACTAAACCGAATAATGTCTTATGTGCAACATTTAAAAGTAGATATATGTTTTCTACAAGAGACACACTTATGTGCCTCAGATGTCTCAAGACTCAAAAGGGGATGGGTTGGACATTTATTTCATTCTAAGTTTAATTACAAAGCCAGGGTCACTGCAATTTTAATTAATAAAAATATTCCTTTTGAACTATTGAGCTCTATTACTGATCCCAATGGACGTTATGTTATTGTATCAGGTGTCATCCAAAACATTCCCGTAGTCCTTGCTTGCGTATACGCACCAAATTGGGATGATAGTCAGTTTATCTCTAAGTTATTTTCTACAGGCAGATTATTATCTGAATGGTGTCAAGTTAGGAGGAGGGGGAGTTCAACGAGATCTGGGTGTCCTAGTGCATCAGTCAATGAAAGGAAGCATGCAGGTACAGCAGGCAGTGAAGAAAGCCAATGGAATGTTGGCCTTCGTAACAAGAGGAGTTGAGTATAGGAGCAAAGAGGTCCTTCTACAGTTGTACCGGGTCCTGGTGAGACCGCACCTGGAGTACTGTGTGCAGTTTTGGTCTCCAAATTTGAGGAAGGATATTCTTGCTATGGAGGGCGTGCAGCGTAGGTTCACTAGGTTAATTCCCGGAATGGCGGGACTGTCGTATGTTGAAAGGCTGGAGCGATTGGGCTTGTATACACTGGAATTTAGAAGGATGAGGGGGGATCTTATTGAAACATATAAGATAATTAGGGGATTGGACACATTAGAGGCAGGAAACATGTTCCCAATGTTGGGGGAGTCCAGAACAAGGGGCCACAGTTTAAGAATAAGGGGTAGGCCATTTAGAACGGAGATGAGGAAGAACTTTTTCAGTCAGAGAGTGGTGAAGGTGTGGAATTCTCTGCCTCAGAAGGCAGTGGAGGCCAGTTCGTTGGATGCTTTCAAGAGAGAGCTGGATAGAGCTCTTAAGGATAGCGGAGTGAGGGGGTATGGGGAGAAGGCAGGAACGGGGTACTGATTGAGAGTGATCAGCCATGATCGCATTGAATGGCGGTGCTGGCTCGAAGGGCTGAATGGCCTACTCCTGCACCTATTGTCTATTGTCTATTGTCTATTGTCTATTGTCTATACATTACCCGTTCTTGACAACAGTTTTTTAATTATAGGGGGGGACTTTAATATGGTTCAAGATACAGCTCTTGATAGATCATCCACCAAGGACTATGTTCCTTCCAACTCTGCCAGGGTTTTGGCCTCTCATGCTGAACAAGCTCGGCCTAACCGACCCCTGGAGGTTCTTCTCTCCATCAGCCAAAGCATATTCTTTTTTTTCTCATCCCCACCATACAT
This sequence comes from Rhinoraja longicauda, assembly GCF_053455715.1. Taxonomy (NCBI): domain Eukaryota; kingdom Metazoa; phylum Chordata; class Chondrichthyes; order Rajiformes; family Arhynchobatidae; genus Rhinoraja; species Rhinoraja longicauda. Next base: position 6,575,295 of record NC_135990.1, read on the forward strand.
ACTCTCGGATAGATTTCTTTCTTGTGGACGACAGACTTTTATCAAACCTTAAGTCATCTGAGTACCACAGCATTGTTATATCCGACCACGTCCCCACTTCTATGGAGATCAATTTATTAAAAAGCTATGTTCCATCGAGGCAGTGGCGCTTTAATTCCCCAATGCTGTCTGATAAGATATTCAAGGACTATCTTACCTCTCAAATTGGATTTTATTTTGAAATTAACAAAACTCCTGATGTCTCCCAATCAATTCTATGGGAAGCTTTTAAGGCTTATTTAAGGGGTCAGATAATATCTTTTGTTTCATATGCCAAAAAGTCAGAGGCAAAGAAACTGTCTCAAATCTCTGAGGAAATTTTAAAATGACACAATCAGTATGCGATATCCTGCTCTGTACAATAGGCGTCTGCACCTCCAGACTGAGTTTGACACGTTATCAACAACCAAGGCTGAAACACTTTTGCTTAAGTCTAGGCAACGTGTTTTTGAGATGGGGCCAAAGCAAGTAAACCTCTAGCCTATCAAGCTCGTTCAGTTGCTGCCTCCAGGCTGATTACTAAAATTAAATCACCCACTGGTGCTATTCATATATATATATTTTTTTTTTCATATCTCAGATACAGCGCGGAAACAGGCCTTTTCGGCCCACCAAGTCCGCACCGCCCAGTGATCCCCGCACATTAACACTATCCTACACGCACTAGGGACAATTTTTACATATACCCAGTCAATTAACCTACATACCTGTACGTCTTTGGAGTGTGGGAGGAAACCGAAGATCTCGGAGAAAACCCACGCAGGTCACGGGGAGAACGTACAAACTCCTTACAGTACAGCACCCATAGTCAGGATCGAACCTGAGTCTCCGGCGCTGCATTCGCTGTAAAGCAGCAACTCTACCGCTGCGCTACCGTGCCTTATTCTGTCTGATTCAAGAGATATAAACAAAGCCTTTGCAAACTATTATTCCGATCTTTACTCATCTGAAAGCCCCCCAGATATCTGGGACCAGGCTCACCCTCTTAACTGTATATGCTATCCTGTACTTGATGAAATGGTTTCCAGCAACCTCGGAAGACCGATTTCACTTCTTGAAATCCAAGAAGCCATTAAAGCCATGCAAAATGGTAAATCCCCAGGGCCTGACGGATATACAGTGGAGTTTTACAAGACATTTTTTCATCTTCTAGGCCCCGAACTACAAATTATGTACAATGCGTCGTTCCAGAAAGGCCAGTTGCCAGAAACATTGTCTCAAGCCTCTATTTTCTTGTTGCTTAAGAAAGATAAGGACCCGCTTCTGTGTAGTAGCAGAAGACCAATTTCTCTTCTCAATGTGGACCAAAAGATCTTGGCCAAAGTCCTTTATAACCGTCTTCGATACGTGGTCCCAGATTTAATATCAACGGACCAAACAGGCTTTATCCAGGGGAGGCACTCCTTTTTTAATACAAGGCGCCTGTTGGACATAGTTCATGCTCCAATTTCAGAACTCCCTGAAATTGTCCTCTCGTTGGACGCTGAGAAGGCCTTCGACAGAGTAGAGTGGACCTATCTTTTTTTTGTTCTTCAGAAAATGGGGATTAATGAAGATTTTATTTCATGGATTAAACTTTTATATTCAGCCCCTGTAGCTTCCGTTATCACTAATGACTTACAGTCACCTTTCTTTCCCCTCAAACGAGGTACTAAACAAGGTTGTCCTCTATCACCGTTGCTATTCGCAATCGCCATAGAACCTCTGGCTATCTGGCTCCGTAGCGAGGTTAGGTTCGAAGGCATTGTCAGAGGGGGGGTCACCCACAAAGTGTCTTTGTACGCGGATGATCTACTTTTATTTATATCTAACCCCAACTCTTCCGTTTCAGTTATTATATCTATCCTTGAGCAGTTTGGTAGATTCTCCGGGTACAAACTGAACATTCAGAAAAGTGAGCTTTTTCCGATAAACCCCGCAGCCACAAGAATGCCTCATTCACTTTTCCCTTTTAAGCGCATGGATAGTGGGTTTAAATACCTTGGCATTGTCATCACTAAATCCTTCTCCCATATTTTTAATGCAAATTTTCTCCCCTTACTAGAACGTTGTAAACAAGATTTTAACCGTTGGTCTACTCTGCCCTTATCACTGGCCGGTCGCATTAACCTAATTAAAATGGTTATTTTACCAAAATTTGTATACCTTTTTCAACATATACCAATATTTATTAGGGGAAGCTTTTTTTGTAAAATTGGACCAGACCATATCTTCCTTTTTATGGGGAAACAAACCACGGCGCATCAGGACAGAGTATCTCCAGCGGTCCAAGTCAATGGGGGGGGATGGGCCTTCCAAATTTCCTTAAGTATTATTGGGCATGTAATATTCAGAAGCTTCTCTACTGGTCTAATCTGGAAAACACTCCTCTTTGGGCACAAATGGAGCTGTCCTCGTGCCAGTACTCTCTTTGCTCTTTAGTTTGTTCAGGTTTACCGCTTACCTCTATTGCCTGTTCTATGCCCACCGTTACGCACACTTTAAAGATCTGGATGCAATTCAGGAGACACTTTGGTCTTACAAGGCCATCCCTGTATTCTCCAATACATCGCAATTATTTGTTTAAACCATCATGTACTGATTTTACTTTTCAAACCTGGTTTGATAAGGGTATCAGATCTGTATGGTGATGGGACCTTCTTGTCATTTCCAGAGCTGTCTGAACGGTTCAACTTGCCCCGATCACGTCTATTTAGCTATTTTCAGGTCAGGCACTTCTTACAAAGGCAATTTCCAGAATTTCCAAGTCAGCCCACTTACTCTGAAATTGATTCTATTCTTCTTTTGAATCCCAATGCGCAGAGGCTGATTTCAATTATACACACTTGAAATAGACGCCATTAAGCCTGAATCTCTCCATAATCTTAAGGTAGCTTGGGAACAGGATTTGGGGTTTGGCATGACGGATCGGACATGGGAAACTGGGCTGGGACTTGTTCACACTTCCTCAATTTGTGCTAGACATAGTCTTATACAATGTAAAATTTTGCATCGCACGCATTACACTAACGCTAGACTAGCAAGAATATTTCCCGGCACGAGTGACGCATGTAACCGTTGTCGACAAACACCTGCCGACTTGATTCACATGTTTTGGACGTGCCCCCGCCTGTCTAAATTTTGGACGGGGATTTTTAAATCCTTTAGGGAAATATCCGGTATAGATATTCTACCCAATCCTCTTACAGCTCTTTTTGCTGTCCCTTCCGGAACTAATACCCCCCAATATCTAAAAGTAATTATGTCTTTTACTTCTCTTTTGGCTAGACGTCTTATACTTCTTAATTGGAAGCATGCATTGCCACCCACTCATAATAGATGGATCAAGGATGTGTTATATCACTTAAAGCTAGAGAAGATTAGATTCTCTCTTAAAGGTTCACAGGAAAGCTTTAAAGAAACATGGTTACCGTTTCTAAATTATGCAAAAACTTTAATGATTGTTTTAGAGAATGGGGATAAACCAAAGTGTTGACTGCTTATATGTCTGCCTACACTCTTCCTCCCTTGTCTGTAATCAAAATTTTAATTTAATTTTATTTTTATTTTTTAACTTTGTATTTGTTTTACTAATGTCAATGTTTATCTCTGCGTCTGGGATGGGGCGGGGGGGGGGGGGGGGGGTGGGGGGTGGGGGTGTATCTTTACGAGTATTGTTTATTCATTGTTGAAATAATTGTAAAAACTAATAAACAGATAAAAAATAAAAAATAAAGGCATTTGGACAGGTATATGGATGGCAAAAGTTTAGAGGGATATGGGCCAAGCACGGGTAAATGGGACTAGCTCAGATGAGGCACCAATGGCATGGACAAATTGTGCCGATGGGTCTGTTTAAAGCTGTACTTTGCTTTGATTCTATGATTCTAAGCGTCACTTGGCAGCACTGTCAACAATGGATCCCATTGACAGTAGCTTGACCAGGTGGAATTAGCCGTATTGTGTTTCTGAACGGGACACATCAGGGCAGTTTACCAGATTAACCCAGAGAAGGGAAACGCCGATGTCCTCTGCCATCTTCTGCTATCACCTGACGTAAATCAAACTGGCGGGACACCAGCCTCTGTGGAGGCGAGATCTCAGTAGGAAGCCAAGCTGGCCCAGCAGAGGCTGGACATGGTTGGCAACGCTCCGTTTGGCTTTGACCCTCACACACTGGCCCCACCATCGCTGAAGGTGGTTTAATCTTAGAGCGTTGCCAACCATCAATTAGCCACTTTATTATCCACCGCTATCCGCAACTGGATGTACAGGTGCACGTCAGCTTACGAATGGGTTACGCTCCAAGAAACCCATCGTAAACCGAAAATATCGTGCGTCAAAATGCATTGAATACACGCGATCACGTGCCCGGAAGCGAGCTGCGGCTCGCCACGGGTCACTGCCGTTTGCACCATCGCGAAGTCGAAGCATCGTAAGTCGGGCAGCATCTGTAGTTAGACTGATCAGCGAAAGCTCTGATCCTATCTATTGGCAGTCAGATCGCTTAGCTCTGTGCATTTCCTGGTATTTTTTACTGTTTGTTGAGAACTGTTTTGGAAACGCTATTTATTTTGGATGTTGAAATCTATTTGTTCTGTCAGGGGTCAATATTTACCAACCTGCACACAATGGAAATTCTGAGAATTTTTGTTAACATTGCTTCATAGAGTCACGGAGTGATACAGCGTGGAAACAGGCCCTTCGGCCCAACATGCCCACACCGGCCAACATGTCCCAGCTACACTAGTCCCACCTGCCTGCGCTTGGTCCATATCCCTCCAAACCTGTCCTATCCATGTACCTGGCTAACTGTTTCTTAGACGTTGGGATAGTCCCAGCCTCAACTACCTCATCTGGCAGCTTGTTCCATACCTTCCTCTGTGTGAAAAAGTTATCCCTCAGATTCCTATTGAATCTTTTCCCTTTCACCTTCAACCTATGTCCTCTGGTCCTCCATTCCCCTACTCTGGGCAAGAGACTCTGTGCATCTACCCGGTCTGTTCCTCTCATGATTAACGCTTCAGATAAATGGCCTACTTGTCCAAGTTGTGGTACCTCTGACTCAGGAGCATGCTGTGACCCATTACAAAACGGAAACCGATGGGGACTTCAGGGCAAGCGATTGGCACATTCTTCCCGATCTGATGGAATAAAGCTGAGTGGATAAGGTGCATGGAGAAATTGTTAGCATTGCAAGTGCAACAAAACGAAATCACGGGGAGGCTTTCTTGCCCTTATGCTAGTTCCTAGCCCAGTATAGCGCAGCGGTAGAGTTGCTGCTTTACAGCGAATGCAGCGCCGGAGACTCAGGTTCGATCCTGACTACGGGTGCTGCACTGTAAGGAGTTTGTACGTTCTCCCCGTGACCTGCGTGGGTTTTCTCTGAGATCTTCGGTTTCCTCCCACACTCCAAAGACGTACAGGTATGTAGGTTAATTGGCTGGGTAAATGTAAAAATTGTCCCTAGTGGGTGTAGGATAGTGTTAATGTACGGGGATCGCTGGGCGGCACGGACTTGGTGGGCCGAAAAGGCCTGTTTCCGGCTGTATATATATGATATGATATGATATGATAGTATCTTCTCAATTTCTTCTCCTCAGTTGCTCTTTATCAAATGTCCAACCTCTTTTCCTCTCTCCCCCTCCTCTAGTTTCTTCAGTCAGAGGAAGCAACGGCTTGTCGTCTACCCGTTTAATCTCGCTCAAAATCGTACATGCCTCGACGTCAGCACCTCTCAGTGTCTTTCTCACAACCACCGGATCACATCAAAGCTTTGCAATCCAACCATATCCAGTCGTGAACAGTGGTGGATAAATAACCACATCTGGAGTACTGTGTGCAGTTTTGGTCTCCAAATTTGAGGAAGGACATTCTTGCTATTGAGGGCGTGCAGCGTATGTTCACCAGGTTAATTCCCGGAATGGCAGGACTGTCGTATGTTGAAAGACTGGAGTGACTGGGCTTGTATACTCTGGAATTTAGAAGGATGAGAGGGGATCTTATTGAAACATGTAAGATTATTAAGGGATTGGACACGCTAGAGGCAGGGAACATGTTCCCAATGTTGGGGGAGTCCAGAACCAGGGGCCACAGTTTAAGAATAAGGGGTAGGCCATTTAGAACGGAGATGAGGAAAAACCTTTTTACTCAGAGAGTTGTAAATCTGTGGAATTCTCTGCCTCTTATTCTCTCTCCCCAAGTTTATAGTTTTTTTGTTGTTGTTTTTTTCTACTTTCTCTCTTCAAAAATTTAAAAATTGAAGCTATGTAAGAACTCTATAACAAATGTGTTTTTTTTAAAATTTCTATTTGTACATATGCTTTTCAAAACAAAAACAAAAAATTAAAAAAAAAAAAAAAAGAAGGCAGTGGAGGGCAATTCTCTGGATGCTTTCAAGAGAGAGCTAGATAGATCTCTTAATGATAGCAGAGTCAGGGGGTATGGGGAGAGGGTAGGAAGGGGGTACTGATTGGGGATGATCAGCCATGATCACATTGAATGACGGTGCTGGCTCAAAGGGCCGAATGGCCTCCTCCTGCACCTATTGTCTATTGTTTACAACGGCCTTGCCAGCAATGATAACATCCTATAAAGGAATTAAATATTCCTCCAAACTCCACCACATATTTGTTAATCTTCCTAAATGTTGCTTTTCACAGATCAACTTATCCCACGTTTCAGGGTGAATTTACATTGCATGGTCTCGAAGCAACCCCAGTTTCAGAGGTCAAAGCTGCACACAATACCACTCCAAATGAACTCAAGTTCTTGTGATTTTTGGTAGATATATTAACACACTGTTGACAAATGTCTGGCATGCACCAGTTTTGGGTTCTATCTCAACACAAAGGTCACAAGGTACACAGTCTCTTGCCCAGAGTAGATTTAACAGAAATCCGACTGGTAACTTTTTCACGCAAAGGGTGGTTGATGTATGGAACAAGCTGCCAGAGGAGGTAGTTGAGGCAAGGACTATCCCAACATTTGAGAAACAGCTGGACAGGTGCATGGATAGGACAGGTTTGGAGGGATATGGACCAAATGCAATATGGGCAGGTGGGACTAGTGTAGCTGGGACATGTTGGCCGGCTGAGCCGAAGGGCCTGTTTCCACGCTGTATCACTCTATGGCTTTGCAGTATCATGTAACTTGTATTAAACAAGAGGAGGTGAGAAATTAACAAATACTCCCAGTCCTGGAATTTTTGCTTTGCATATTTTTTCCTGGTACATTTTACACTCTGACAGATGCATTCACTGGCTGAGATGCTTGGCCAGTGACTGGACAATCAGCAATGATATAACAAAGAAATAAGATAAACAGTTCCTCCCCACACAATCTGACGAACACACTGGAGAAATGGACACTGGTTCCTTAAAACCTCCATTTGCCTCTTTGTGCTGTTTTCACCTATTCTCCCCTGCTAGTTTTGATTACTGGGCATTCCTGTGTCTGAATAAAGAGGTCATTCTTCACGGTAAGCCTACACCAAGACGCTGAGATACTTCACTTGAAGATTTCTGGCGCCACAGTTCAGCAAATTGAGCTCTGGGCTCAGCCTGGGGCAATGGTTTCACAATCCAAGGTTACAGTGTTAAATGTAACAAGTGACTCAGTCCTTTCTACTAGATTTGATTTTTAAAAAGGTCAGAGATTCACACAGAATGTGGATGTGAAATAAGAAATAACTTACAAAGAATTGTGCCATTTAGTAAGTGAAGCTCCTGGATTGATGGATGGAGCTGTAACACTGCCCCCTGCTGTTCACCTTCTTCGTAGAAGACAGGCGCACAAGGCTGGAGTAAAGGGCCTGTCAAAGTCGTAGCAGATCAACAAAACAACTTCAGCTTTGAAGTAACAGTGAACCTCGCAAGCCAGTTTGTGGATTGATCTCCGAGGAAAAGATGGGAATTCCCGGAGAGTTAAAAGGGCCTGTCCCAGTTACGCGATGTTTAAGGCAGAAATGGGCCCTATCAGCTCAACTCCTCAATGCCAACCATCTAAGTTAGTCCCAGTTACGCGATTTTTAAGGCGACTCTCAAAGTCGTAGCAGATCTCCGAAATTTTCTTTGACCCTACGACAATGACCACGACAATGCCGAGTCAGGTCGATACAAGTTACTTTCTTTGTGAAACTAGCACCTGGCTAAGAGATTACACCGTCTTCGGAAACATCGCGAAATTCCCACGCTCACCTGACCGTCAAATCCAATCTACCTGTCAAATGTCCTGACGGTAAATAAATTGGTTAAACAAAACTATCTTCTGGTATCTTCAAATTCCTTTTCTTAATTTAATATTACGTGCTTCTAAATGCATCTGCGACAACCTAGACAGCGCCCACAATAAGCTACGATACCTGGCCATAAGCCAGCTGTCGCCGAGAAATTTCTATCTGGAATTTTTTTTCCTCGACGCGCCGAGACCCGCTACGATTCATTGAAGACTCCTCGTGATCAGCCTGGTATTCCCTCCCCTCTTCCTCAACGGGATTACTTGCTCACAGTACTGTGGCAGGACATGGCGATTGATCATAGAAATATAGAGACATAGAAAATAGGTGCAGGAGTAGGCCATTCGGCCCTTCAAGCCTGCACCGCCATTCAATATGATCATGCAGCTCAGTAACCTGTACCTGCCTTCTCTCCATACCCCCTGATCCCTTTAGCCACATCTAACTCCCTCTTAAATATAGCCAATGAACTGGCCTCAACTACCTTCTGTGGCAGAGAATTCCACAGACTCACCACTCTCTGTGTGAAGAAATGTTTTCTCATCTCGGTCCTAAAAGACGTCCCCATTATCCTTAAGCTGTGACCCCTGGTTCTGGACTCCCCCAACATCGGGAACAATCTTCCCGCACCTAGCCTCTCCAGCCCCTTAAGAATTTTATATGTTTCTATAAGATCCCCCCTCAGTCTTCTAAATTCCAGCGAGTACAAGCCTAGTCTACCCAATCTTTCTTCATATGAAAGTCCTGCCATCCCAGGGATCAATCTGGTGAACCTTCTCTGTACTCCCTCTATGGCTAGAATGTCTTCTGGATCAGAGCCAAGCCCACTCATTCCTCACTGGGAGCTTCAGCATCGTCTGCTTTGATCTGTCGTAAGGACACCTTACATTCTCCTTGTACCCACCCATATCTCCAGTATCCATCTCCCCTGACTCTCAGTCTGAAGAATGGTCTCGACCCAAAGCGGCACCCATTCCTTTCCTCCGGAGATGCTGCCTGTCCCGCTGAGTTACTCCAGCCTTTTGTGTCTGTCTTCGGTTTAAACAAGCACCTGCAGTTCCTCCCTGCACATCTTCTGCACAGACTATCCACTGGGCTTAAGTATGACTTGAAATTGGAGGAGCAGCACCTCATATTTCGCCTGGGCAGTTTGCAGCCCGGTGGTATGAACGTCGACTTCTCCAACTTCAGATAGCTCCTCTGTCCCTCTCTTCCCCTCCTCCTTCCCAGTTCTCCCTCTATCTTCCTGTCTCCACCTATATCCTTCCTTTGTCCCACCCCCGACATCAGTCTGAAGAAGGGTCTCGACCCGAAACGTCACCCATTCCTTCTCTCCCGAGATGCTGCCTGACCTGCTGAGTTACTCCAGCATTTTGTGAATAAATCGACTTGTAAGAGGCCAATGTGTGGCTTCTTTGTGGGATGGCCTTCAACTCCAAGCACCACCTTGTCCAGACAGAGGGATGTCTTGGTCCTAAGCAAGTGGACCCTTCTTCAAACCGAAGAAGTCTGAAGAACTCAGAGTCTGAAGAAAGGTGTCAACCCGAAATGTCCCCCTTTCCTTCTATCCAGAGATGCTGCCTGACCCGCTGAGTTACTCCAGCACTTTGTGTCCATCTTTGGTGTAAAACAGCATCTGCAGTTCCTTCCTACACATATTGTCTGTGTTGTGCAACATATTGCCCACGGGCTTGCAACATAAACACCGCATTTGTTACAACACCGTGGGTCCATCTGAGGGCAACACACCCTACACTGCACCACTCCCTCAGTCCCTTAGTCATCAAACCTCTATTACAAGAATGATCCAAGGAATGTGTCGGCTGGGTTTCTATTCCATGGAGCGTAGGAGGATGAGGGGAGATCTTATAGAGGTAGACAAAATCATGAGAGGAATAGATCGGGTAGATGCACAGAGTCTCTGGAGAGAAGGAATGGGTGACGTTTCTGGTGGAGACCCTTCTTTAGACTGACAGTCAGGGGAGAGGGAGACACAGAGATCTGGAAGGGTAAGGTGCGAAAACAAGAGATCAAAGAGGACAAAGTTGAAGGGAAATGTAGAATGGATCATTGTTAACTCGGGGAAGGTGACAACGAGGCACACAAAGAAAAAATTAATCAGGCGGACTGTTACAGTTATATTGTTGTAGGTCATAGAGTCACAGAGTGATATAGTGTGGAAACAGGCCTTTCAGCCCAACTCACCCACACCGGCCAACAATGTCCCTTACCCAGAGTCGGGGAATCGAGGACCAGAGGACATAGGTTCAAGGTGAAGGGGAAAAGATTTCATAGGAATCAGAGGGGATAACTTTTTCACACAGAGGGTGGTGGGTGTATGGAACAAGCTGCCAGAGGAGATGGTTGAGGCTGGGACTATCCCATCGTTTAAGAAACAGTTGGACAGGTACATGGATAGGACAGGTTTGGAAGGTTATGGACCAAGCGCAGGCATGTGGGACTAGAGTCGCTGGGACATTGTTGGCCGGTGTGGGTGAGTTGGGCTGAAAGGCCCGTTTCCACACTATATCACTCTGTGACTCTATGACCTACAACAATATAAGTATAACAGTCCGCCTGATTAATTTTTTTCTTTGTGTGCCTCGATGTCACCTTCCCCGAGTTCACAATGATCCATTCTACATTTCCCTTCAACTTTGTCCTCTTTGATCTCTCGTTTTCACACCTTACCCTTCCAGATCTCCGTGTCCCTGACTGTCAGTCTAAAGAAGGGTATCGACCAGAAACGTCACCCATTCCTTCTCTCCAGAGAAAACTGTAACGTTTGGGTTCAGGACCAGCTTCTTCCGAACAATAATCGAGCTATTGAACATTGCAAACTCCAACTACACTACCTGAAGAAGGGTCTCGACCCAAAACGTCACCCATTCCTTCTCTCCAGAGATGCTGCCTGCCAATACAATACAATACAATATATCTTTATTGTCATTGTACAGGGGTGCAATAAATACGATGCAATAATTTAATTAGCTAGTCAGTATTACTTTAAACAACCCAATGAAATAAATTGTAACAGTTTTAAAACAGAATAAAGTGCAAGTAGATCTGTGCTGGTTCACTGTGCGATGTGACCATCCGGCTCAGCAGGACCGGTTCATAGCAGCTATGGCCCTGGGGATGAAGCTGTTCCTGAGTCTGGAGGTGCGGGCGTAGAAGGCCTTGTATCGTCTGCCCGATGGAAGGAGTTCGAACAGACTGTTCATATCATATCATATCATATATATACAGCCGGAAACAGGCCTTTTCGGCCCACCAAGTCCGTGCCGCCCAGCGATCCCCGTACATTAACACTATCCTACACCCACTAGGGACAATTTTTACATTTACCCAGCCAATTAACCTACATACCTGTACGTCTTTGGAGTGTGGGAGGAAACCGAAGATCTCGGAGAAAACCCACACAGGTCACGGGGAGAACGTACAAACTCCTTACAGTGCAGCACCCGTAGTCAGGATCGAACCTGAGTCTCCGGCGCTGCATTCGCTGTAAAGCAGCAACTCTACCGCTGCGCTACCGTGCCGCCCTGTTGCAGGGGTGTGAGGAGTCTTTGTGGATGCTGGTGGCTTTTCTGAGGCATCATGTGTTGTAGATGCCCTCCAAGGCTGGTAGCTTTGTTCCGATAGTCCTCTGAGCTCTATGGACTACCCGCTGAAGAGCTTTCCTCTCTGCCTCCGTGCAGCTGAGGTACCACACAGGGATGCCATGCGTTAGGATGCTCTCTATGGTGCAGCGGTAGAATGTCATCAGCAGCTGTTGGGGTAGACCAGACTTCTTCAGTGTTCTTAGGTAGAACAGTCGTTGCTGTGCCTTCTTGACCAGCGCAGCAGTGTTATTGGACCATGTTAGGTTCTCTGAAATGTGAGTGCCCAGAAACATGATCCAGCTTCACACTTGATAAGGATCGGGGCGTATTCCCCGTTGTGTGACTTACGGAAGTTGATGATCAGCTCCTTGGTCTTGGTGGTATTTAGGGACAAGTTGTTATCAGAGCACCAGTCCGCCAGGTTCTGCACATCCGCTCTGTAGTTTGTTTCATCACCGCTGGTGATCAGCCCGATCACAGTTGTGTCATCTGTGCCTTCTTGGCCAAACATTGCAAAAGACTGCTTGCGGCCAAAAATCTAGTCTTGATATATTTCTTCCTTCCAGTAACAGATGCACAGATAGTGTTTCATCAGAGACTAGAAACATGGAACTGCAGATGCTGGTAATTCATCAGCTCTTTATCCATTTACTTAAAATCTCTCCACCCACAGCTGTGACTCCCATCTAAATTCAATTTTCTCAGTCAGAAATTCCCTCTTGTTAATTCTAAAACATTCTTTTTCTTGATATGTGATGCTATATTCAACCCTTTCTCTTTTTGATTCTCAATCTAACACTCGAGCCATTAGATAGACACAAAAAGCTGGAGTAACTCAGCGGGACAGGCAATAGACAATAGACAATAGGTGCAGGAGGAGGCCATTCAGCCCTTCGAGCCAGCACCGCCATTCAATGTGATCATGGCTGATCATTCTCAATCAGTACCCCGTTCCTGCCTTCTCCCCATACCCCCTGACTCCGCTATCCTTAAGAGCTCTATCCAGCTCTCTCTTGAATGCATTCAGAGAATTGGCCTCCACTGCCTTCTGAGGCAGAGAATTCCACAGATTCACAATTCTCTGACTGAAAAAGTTTTTCCTCATCTCAGTTCTAAATGGCCTACCCCTTATTCTTAAACTGTGGCCCCTGGTTCTGAACTCCCCCAACATTGGGAACATGTTTCCTGCCTCTAACGTGTCCAACTCCTTAATAATCTTATACGTTTCGATAAGATAGGTACAAAAAGCTGGAGTAACTCAGCGGGACAGGCAGCATCTCTGGAGAGAAGGAATGGGTGGCGTTTTGGGTCGAGGCCCTTCTTCAGACTTTCGGACTCTCTGCTCTTTAATTCTACAACCCTGGCAAAACAAAAAGGTTGTGCATTCACCACAGTGCAAAAACAAATGGCCATTTTTATTCAGTGTTTATGTTTGTGGAGTGTTGAAAACAAGAGAGGAGAAGCAGAGGCAAATTCCTCACAAGTGAGGTTTGGGAAATGTATGCTTCGTATTCACCTTCCCCTAGCTATCAATAACATTTTTCTTGATCCTCGTCCCCTCTGATGTCTCGTTTTAACACCTTAACCTTCCATATCTCTGTCTCCCTCTCCCCTGACTCTCAGTCTGAAGAAGGGTCTCGACCCGAAACGTCACCCATTCCTTCTCTCCAGAGATTCTGTCTGTCCCATTGTGTTACTCCAGCATATCGTGTCGTAAGGTCATAAGCAATAAGAGCAGAATTAGGCCATTCGACCCATCAAGACTACTCCGCCATTCAATCACGGCTGATCTATCTTTCCCTCCTAACCCCAGTCTCCTGCCTTCTCCCCATAACCCTTGACACTCATATTAATCAAGAATCTATCTATCTCTGCTTTAAAAATATCCACTGACTTGGTCTCCACAGCCTTCTGTCGCAAAGAATTCCACAGATTCACCACCCTCTGGCTAAAGATATTCCACCTCATCTCCTTCCGAAAGGAACATCCTTTAATTCTGAGGCTGTGAGCTCTAGTCCTGGACTCTCCCACTAGTGGAAACATCCTCTCCACATCCACTCTATCCAAGCCTTTCACTACTACCGTACGTTTCAATGAGGTCCCCGCTCATTCTTCTAAACTCCAGCGAGGCCCAGTGCCGTCAAACGCTCATTATGTTGATTTTGTGCCTATTTCCCTTCTCCTACCCAGTCAGTCACACACACACACACACAAAATCACTCAGACCTCTTCTTTCCTCCCTCTGCCACCACCACTCAAAGTTCTTTCCCCCCCTCCATCCACTTTGTCTCCTCCCGACCCTCTTGTGCATCCCTCATTTCCGCTCCCCCCATTCCCTTCCACCCACCATCTCCCTCTCGGATTTTACACTTTTGTCTCCACTTCACCTCCAGTCTTCTTTTCCATCATTTGCCAGTTCTTGCCCCACCATTTCCCCACACGTCTCTCTCTCTTTCCCTACTTTCTCCTGGGACAGCACTAAAGTGGTTCATGGAGTTTGGTATTTGGAATATGCTTTACTCAATCTACATTGATGACCTACAGAAGACAAGGAAGGGTGTGCAGAACACAATTTCCAAACCTGAACATGATACAAAACTCGGGAGTACAACAGGAAATGTCAGCAGGATGACAAAACAGACTTCAAAGTGATGGATGCCGTTTGATGGAGTGAGTGGACATCTAATACAGAAGAATGTGACGTCACATCTCAGAAAGAGGAACAAGGGGACACATTATGTATTAAAGGGCAGAGTTCTAAATGAGATATGAGCTGAAAGATCTGAGGGTGTATGCGGATACAAAAAATAGAAAGTTTCCATGCAGATTGAGCATGTAAAAATATCCAAAATCCATCGCAGAAGCTGAGAGTAAAACAGCAAAGAATCCATGATAAATTTCTATGAATTACCGATATGGCTACAGTTTATGTATTGGAAGATATAAAGTCCTTAGAAAAGGCGGAAAAGAAACTTACGCGAATGATTCCAGGGGTAAGGAAATGTAGTTATATAGATGTAATGGAGAAGTTCCAATAGATTAGTCTCGCCTGCTTTCCTTTTGATAAATCCTTGGTGACTCTGCTCAATTATATTGTCATTTTCTAAATGGCTTGATATCACATCCCTTTTTATAAATTCCAACCCTTCTCTTCCACCAACGTCAGGCAATGAGGTCAATAGTTCCTGGTTTTCTCTCTCAAATAGTCTAGACACTTTTGCTTTCCATTGATCTACAGCAACCATTGCAGAGTCATACAGCACAGAAACGGGCCCTTTGAGCTCAACTCCTCAATGCCAACCATCTAAGTTAAGGGCCTGTCCCAGTTACGCGATGTTTAAGGCGACTGTCAAAGTCGTAGCAGTTCGGCGAAATTTTCTTTTACCCTACGACAATGACCACGACAATGCCGAGTCAGGTCGATACACGTTACTTTTTTTTGTGAAACTAGCACCTGGCTAAGAGATTACACCGTCTTCGGAAACATCGCAAAATTCCCATGCTTACCTGACCGTCAAACTGTCGCCTCCAATCTACCTGTCAAATGTCCTGACGGTAAATAAATTGGTTAAACAAAACTATCTCCTGGCATCTTCAAATGCCTTTTCTTAATTTAATATTACGTGCTTCTAAATGCATCTGCAACAACCTAGCAAACCTGGGGACAGCGCGCGACAGACAGCGCCCGCAATAAGCTACGATACCTGGCGACAAGCCAGCTGTCGCAGAGAAATTTCTATCTGGAAATTTTTTCCGCGAATCGACGAGATCAACTACAATTCATTGAAGACTCCTCACGATCATGCCCGCGACACCCCGGCAAACGTTCGGCGTCAGCCTAGTCGCCGGCAGTCGCCTTAAAATCGCCTGAGTTGGACAGGCCCTTTAGTCCCATCAGTCTACGTTTGTCCCATATCCCTCTAACCCGTTTCTATTCATGTACCTGTCAAAGGTACAGACAAAATGTATTGGTTGGAACCAAAGATACTAGAGGAGCAAGATGAACCACTCCGTTGAAATCGCCTACACTGAAGTGTAGTATGCAAAGGAGCATAACGTCCTCCATTTTAGTAAGCAAAACCCACCGTTCGCTATTTTGGGGGAACAGTATGTGTGATGATACCATTAAAATGCAGAATATATCTCATCTATCAATTCACATATTTTTGCTATTTTTCTTTTTAAATGTTTCTGCAAGTTTCTGCCCACTAAAATGGCACCTTGACATACTACGGTTTTTAGGGTCGAGTGGTCTACCTTGCTCTGCTCTATTATCTTTGGTTGGAACTGCAGATGCTGGTTTAAACCGAAGATAGACACAAAAAGCTGGAGCAACTCAGTCGGTCAGACAGCATCTCTGGAGAAAAAGAATAGCTGACGTTTCGGGTCGAGACGGGTCTGAAAGGAACAACAGCTGGAAGGAACAACAAGTAGCTGGGAGCAACAACAACACTTCTGACAGCAGGAACGGGGCAGCAATGAGGTCAAGAGTGTTTAAAAGAACAAGTCCTACACATGTAAGCATTGTCGTGGCTTTGCAACGGCCTGAGGCATTGGAAGGAGCCAGATAAATACAAGTTCTTTTATTTTAACTCACAAGTTTACTCATTGACTCGTATGGGGAAAGGGATTCTCATGCATCAATGTCAATGAGATTTTGTAACTGGGGTAATAAGCTATGACTGTTCAGCTGGATCATGGCCAAGCTACAAGGTAACCTGTTCGTTTGCATAATTGCAACACCAAAATGAGTTTTTAATGCATATCATTTCTCCTTTCTTAATTCACCAAGAACCCAAGGAAATGAATTGAGAATTTTGCAACAGCGCTAGACGTCACGAGCAGTGACATTCACCCACTGCTCACCTTCTCCAGAGACTGGAACTGGAGAAGAGTCAGGGGGGAAGAGAGAAAGTAGGGCAGACAGCTCACTGAAAGTAAGCCTGCAGGTACAGCAGGCAGTGGACGGTTTTTAGGGTCGAGTGGTCTACCTTGCTCTGCTCTATTATCTTCGGTTGGAACTGCAGATGCTGGTTTAAACCGAAGATAGACACAAAAAGCTGGAGCAACTCAGTCGGTCAGACAGCATCTCTGGAGGAAAGGAATAGGTGACGTTTCGGGTGGAGACGGGTCTGAAGAAAGGTCTCGACCAGAAACGTCACCTATTCCTTTTCTCCAGAGATGCTGCCTGACCCGCTGAGTTACTCCAGCTTTTTGTGTCTATCTGCTGCCAAAGGTACTTGTGGAATATATAGAATTTTCTAAAACCTCAACCCCAACAGAGACTCATCTGTCAAGACTTTGGTTTGTGCAGTAACTCTTCTGTAACTCTGTACGGTGGCTGCCCTCGTCTCCTATATGGTTTTTAAAAGATTCCTCTGAGCCCCTGAGTCGGAGGTTTGTTCAACAAGATGCTGGAACCGTAGAAAACTGCCTGCTCCATTGGACAGCTTTTGACTTGAGGCCACCGTACAAATTTGCGTCAGGAACGTCAGTGTAAGAGCAGAAGCGTGAAACAAGGTTAAAGAATGGAGAATTATGCAGTTGGAAGGAACAACAAGTAGCTGGGAGCAACAACAACACTTCTGACAGCAGGAACGGGGCAGCATTGAGGCCGAGTGTGTTTCAAAGAACAAGTCCTACACATGTAAGCATTGTCGTGGCTTTGCAACGGCCTGAGGCATTGGAAGGAGGGAGATAAATACAAGTCGTTCTTTCATTTTAACTCACAAGTTTACACTCATTGACTCGTATGGGGAAAGGGATTCTCAGGCATCAATGTCAATGAGATTTTGTAGCTGGGGTAATAAGCTATGACTGTTCAGCTGGATCATGGCCAAGCTACAAGGTTAACTGTTCGTTTGCATAATTGCAACACCAAAATGAGTTTTTAATGCATATCATTTCTCCTTTCTTAATTTAGTACCCTTAGTAATTCACCAAGAACCCAAGGAAATGAATTGAGAATTTTGCAACAGCGCTAGACGTCACGAGCAGTGACATTCATTCACGGCTCACCTTCTCCAGAGACTGGAACTGGTGAAGAGTCAGGGGGGAGAGAGGAAGTAGGGCAGACAGCTCACTGAAAGTAAGCCTGCAGGTACAGCAGGCAGTGGACGGTTTTTAGGGTCGAGTGGTCTACCTTGCTCTGCTCTATTATCTTCGGTTGGAACTGCAGATGCTGGTTTAAACCGAAGATAGACACAAAAAGCTGGAGCGACTCAGTTGGTCAGACAGCATCTCTGGAGAAAAAGAATAGGTGACGTTTCGGGTGGAGACGGGTCTGAAGAAAGGTCTCGACCAGAAACGTCACCTATTCCTTTTCTCCAGAGATGCTGCCTGACCCGCTGAGTTACTCCAGCTTTTTGCATCTCTAAGTCGGTCAGACAGCATCTCTGGAGGAAAGGAATAGGTGACGTTTCGGGTGGAGACGGGTCTGAAGAAAGGTCTCGACCAGAAACGTCACCTATTCCTTTTCTCCAGAGATGCTGCCTGACCCGCTGAGTTACTCCAGCTTTTTGTGTCTATCTGCTGTCAAAGGTACTTGTGGTATATATAGAATTTTCTAAAACCTCAACCCCAACAGAGACTCATCTGTCAAGACTTTGGTTTGTGCAGTAACTCTTCTGTAACTCTGTACGGTGGCTGCCCTCGTCTCCTATTTGGATTTAAAAAAATTCCTCTGAGCCCCTGAGTCGGAAGTTTGTTCAACAAGATGCTGGAACCGTAGAAAATTGCCTGTTCCATTGGACAGCTTTTGGCTTGAGGCCACCGTACAAATTTGCGTCAGGAACGTCAGTGTAAGAGCAGAAGCGTGAAACAAGGTTAAAGAATTGAGAATTATGCAGCTGGAAGGAACAACAAGTAGCTGGGAGCAACAACAACACTTCTGACAGCAGGAACGGGGCAGCATTGAGGCCGAGAGTGTTTCAAAGAACAAGTCCTACACATGTAAGCATTGTCGTGGCTTTGCAACAGCCTGAGGCATTGGAAGGAGGGAGATAAATACAAGTCGTTCTTTCATTTTAACTCACAAGTTTACACTCATTGACTCGTATGGGGAAAGGGATTCTCAGGCATCAATGTCAATGAGATTTTGTAACTGGGGTAATAAGCTATGACTGTTCAGCTGGATCATGGCCAAGCTACAAGGTAACCCATTCGTTTGCATAATTGCAACACCCAAATTTGTTTTTAGATTTTTTTTTAGATTTTAGAGATACAGCGCGGAAACAGGCCCTCCAGCCCACTGGGTCCGCGCCGCCCAGCGATCCCCGTACATTAACACTATCCTACACCCACTAGGGACAATTTTTACATTTGCCCAGCCAATTAACCTACATACCTGTACGTCTTTGGAGTGTGGGAGGAAACCGAAGATCTCAGACAAAACCCACGCAGGTCTCGGGGAGAACGTACAAACTCCGTACAGACGGCGCCCGTAGTCAGTATCGAACCCGAGTCTCCGGCGCTGCATTCGCTGTAAGGCAGCAACTCTACCGCTGTGCCACCGTGCCGAAAAAATTAGTTTTTAATGCATATCATTTCTCCTTTCTTAATTTAGTGCCCTCAGTAATTCACCAAGAACCAAAGGAAATTAATTGAGAATTTTGCAACAGCGCTAATAGACAATAGACAATAGACAATAGGTGCAGGAGTAGGCCATTCAGCCCTTCGAGCCAGCACCGCCATTCAATGCGATCATGGCTGATCACTCTCAATCAGTACCCCGTTCCTGCCTTCTCCCCATACCCCTTCACTCCGCTATCCTTAAGAGCTCTATCCAGCTCTCTCTTGAAAGCATCCAACGAACTGGCCTCCACTGCCTTCTGAGGCAGAGAATTCCACACCTTCACCACCCTCTGACTGAAAAAGTTCTTCCTCATCTCCGTTCTAAATGGCCTACCCCTTATTCTTAAACTGTGGCCCCTTGTTCTAGACTCCCCCAACATTGGGAACATGTTATCTGCCTCTAATGTGTCCAATCCCCTAATTATCTTATATGTTTCAATAAGATCCCCCCTCATCCTTCTAAGACGTTACTAGCAGTGACATTCACCCACTGCTCACCTTCTCCAGAGACTGGAACTGGAGAAGAGTCAGGGGGGAAGAGAGAAAGTAGGGCAGACCGCTGACTGAAAGTAAGCCTGCAGGCACAGCAGGCAGTGGAGAAAGCTAATGGCACATTGCGAGAGGATTTGAGTTTATGAGCAAGGAGGTCCTACTGCAGTTGTACAGGACCCTGGTGAGACCGCACCTGGAATATTGTGTGAAGTTTTGGTCTCCTAGTTTGAGGAAGGACATTCTTACTATTGAGGGAGTGCAGCGTAAGTTCACCGGGTTAATTCCCGGGATGGTGGGGCTAACATATGATGAAAGAATTGATCGACGGGCTTATATCCGGTGCTGGCTCGAAGGGCCGAATGGCCTCCTCCTGCACCTATTGTCTATTGTTTGTTGTCTATATTTACTGGAATTTACATGGATGAGAGGAGATCGTATAGAAACATACAAGGGGCCACAGTTTAAGAATAAGGGGTAGGCCATTTAGAACTGAGATGAGGAAAAACTTTCTCAGTCAGAGAGTTGTGAATCTGTGGAATTATCTGCCTCAGAAGGCAGTGGAGGCCAATTCTCTGAATGCATTCAAGAGAGAGCTAGATAGAGCTCTTAAGGATAGCGGAGTCAGGGGGTATGGGGAGAAGACAGGAACGGCGTACTGATTGAGAATGATCAGCCATGATCACATTGAATGGCGGTGCTGGCTCGTAGGGCCGAATGGCCTCCTCCTGCACCTATTGCCTATTGTCTATATTTACTGGAATTTACATAGATGAGAGGAGATCTTATAGAAACATATAAAATTATTAAGGGATTGGACAGGAAAGGTGCAGGAAAAATGGTCCCGATGTTGGGGTTGAGCCCAGAACCAGGGATCACAGTTTAAGAATAAGGTGTAGGCCATTTAGGACTGAGATGATGAAAAACTTTTTCACCCACAGAGTTGTGAATCTGTGGAATTCTTTGCCACAGAAGGCAGTGGAGGCCAATTCACTGGATGTTTTCAAGAGAGAATTGGATTTAGCTCTTAGGGCTAACGGAATCAAGGGATTTGGGGAAAAAGCAGGAACGGGGTACTGATTCTGGATGATCAGCCATGATCATATTGAATGGTGGTGCTGGTTCAAAGGGCAGAATGGCTTCCTCCTGCACCTATTTTCTATGTTTCCAAAACAAGCTAAAGCAAAGAATCATGTAGGAAGGAACTGCGGATCTATTTAAACCGAAGATGGACACAAAAAGCTGGAGTAACTCAGCGGGTCAGACAGCATCTCCGGGTCATTCCCTTTTCTCCACAGATGCTGTCTGACCCGCTGAGTTACTCCAGCTTTTTGTGTCTATCCAAAGCAAAGAATCAACTGGAATCTTCAGACTGCTGCGAGATAAAATAAGGAAGGCAAAGTATATAACAAGAATAGTTTGTAGACACAAAATGCTGGAGTAACTCAGCGGGTCAGGCAGCATCTTGGGAGAGAAGGAATGGGTGACGTTTCGGGTCGAGACCGTTCTTCAGACTGAAGGGTCTCGACCCGAAACGTCACCCATACCTTCTCTCCCGAGATGCTGCCTGACCCGCTGAGTTACTCCAGCATTTTGTGTCTACAAACTATTAATGACCCGCTGAGTTACTCCAGCATTTTGTGTCTACCTTCGATTTAAACCAGCATCTGCAGTTTTTTTCCTACACAAGAATAGATTGAATAGATTAAATTCCACGAGCAATTTATCCATAAACCAAATTATCGAGGCAAGGGTTTAGATGTGGTTAGCAAGTGATTACTTAGGCTGTCCACTGGCATGAGTAACCTGCCTCAATCTTTTGTCATTCACAGGATGTCACTGGATTATCTGAGGGAGGAATGAATACCCTCGTTCATGGGGATTTTCCCCGCTGGAATTTCCGCCTCTTGTGGTGGCCTTGAAAGACCTCTTTCTTGTTGCAAAGGATTGTCGCTTATTCTTGCCAATACTCCCGAGAAGAAAAGTAATTAACTCTCGAGATGAATCGGTGTCAATACTTACATCGTGTTTACCAGGGGTCACAGAGGGCAAAGTACATTATTTGCCTGAACAATGAACCTCTTTGAAAGTTATGGCCATTTCATGACTGGCTTTGTTTCAGGACAAATTCCTCTGGGGTCTATGATAACATAATAAAGACAAATACTAACATTGATTAATTGTTCTGGAAAACAGGTACGGTCGCAATTGTCTTTTATTAAAATAGATTACAGACCTCGGCACAAGGAAACCTCTGACAACTACATCTTTATAACACAACTCATGCCTATTGAGCCAAAAACTACAGATTATTATTCGGACGTGCAGATCAATAATATGAGAAGTGAAGAGTTTGTACAGTTATTGATTGAAAGGTTGTGGCATTGTATCAGTTCAGAGACAATTGTTCTATATACCAAATAATTTCCTACAGTCGTTCAAAATTTCAGGGTTCCAAAGTTTCAAGGTCAGTTTATTGCCACAATTAAAGTACAACAAAAATTGAGTTACCATACAGCCATAGTAAGTGAAAAGCAACAAGACACACAACCACATAAAAGTTAACATAAACATCTGTAGACTATTTAGGGTTTACATGGAGTTTAGACAATAGACAATAGGTGCAGGAGGAGGCCATTCGGCCCTTTGAGCCAGCACCACCATTCAATGTGATCATGGCTAATCATTCTCAATCAGTACCCCGTTCCTGCCTTCTCCCCATACCCCCTGACTACGCTATCCTTAAGAGCTCTATCTAGCTCTCTCTTGAATGCATTCAGAGAATTGGCCTCCACTGCCTTCTGAGGCAGAGAATTCCACAGATTCACAACTCTCCAACTGAAAAAGTTTTTCCTCATCTCCGTTCTAAATGGCCTACCCCTTATTCTTAAACTGTGGCCCCTGGTTCTGGACTCCCCCAACAGTGGGAACATGTTTCCTGCCTCTAACGTGTCCAACCCCTTAATACTCTTATACGTTTCGATAAGATCCCCTCTCATCCTTCTAAATTCCAGTGTATACAAGCCTAGTCGCTCCAGTCTTTCAACATATGATAGTCCCGCCATTCCGGGAATTAACCTAGTAAACCTACGCTGCACGTTGCTGCAGTTTATTCGTAAATCATTCATTAGATTAAGATGTAAGGGGCAATTTTTTTTTACACAGAGGGTGGTGAGTACTTGGAATACACTGCCGGGCATAGTGGGCAAGACAGATGTGATAGCGGCATTTAAGAGGCTTTTGGACAAACATATGGATATGCAGGGAATGGAGCTACATGGATTATGTGCAGGCAATAGACAATAGACAATAGACAATAGGTGCAGGAGTAGGCCATTCAGCCCTTCGAGCCAGCACCGCCATTCAATGCGATCATGGCTGATCACTCAATCAGTACCCCGTTCCTGCCTTCTCCCCATACCCCCTCACTCCGCTATCCTCAAGAGCTCTATCCAGCTCTCTCTTGAAAGCATCCAACGAACTGGCCTCCACTGCCTTCTGAGGCAGAGAATTCCACACCTTCACCACCCTCTGACTGAAAAAGTTCTTCCTCATCTCCGTTCTAAATGGCCTACCCCTTATTCTCAAACTGTGGCCCCTTGTTCTGGACTCCCCTAACATTGGGAACATGTTATCTGCCTCTAATGTGTCCAATCCCCTAATTATCTTATATGTTTCAATAAGATCCCCCCTCATCCTTCTAAATTCCAGTGTATACAAGCCCAATCGCTCCAGCCTTTCAACATACGACAGTCCCGCCATTCCGGGAATTAACCTAGTGAACCTACGCTGCACGCCCTCCATAGCAAGAATATCCTTCCTCAAATTTGGAGACCAAAACTGCACACAGTACTCCAGGTGCGGTCTCACCAGGGCCCGGTACAACTGTAGAAGGACCTCTTTGCTCCTATACTCAACTCCTCTTGTTACGAAGGCCAACATTCCATTGGCTTTCTTCACTGCCTGCTGTACCTGCATGCTTCCTTTCATTGACTGATGCACTAGGACACCCAGATCTCGTTGAACTCCCCCTCCTCCTAACTTGACACCATTCAGATAATAATCTGCCTTTCTATTCTTACTTCCAAAGTGAATAACCTCACACTTATCTACATTAAACTGCATCTGCCATGTATCCGCCCACTCACACAACCTGTCCAAGTCACCCTGCAGCCTTATTGCATCTTCCTCACAATTCACACTACCCCCCAACTTAGTATCATCTGCAAATTTGCTAATGGTACTTTTAATCCCTTCGTCTAAGTCTAAGGCAAGTGAGAGTTGGTCTTGGCATCATGTTCAGCATTGAACATAGAAACATAGAAAATAGGTGCAGGAGTAGGCCATTCGGCCCTTCGAGCCTGCACCGCCCATTCAATATGATCATGGCTGATCATCCAACTCAGTCTCCTGTACCTGCCTTCTCTCCATACCCCCTGATCCCTTTAGCCACAAGGGCCACATCTAACTCCCTCTTAAATATAGCCAATGAACTGGCCTCAACTACCCTCTGCGGCAGAGAATTCCACAGATTCACCACTCTGTGTGAAAAAAAAACGTTCTCATCTCGGTCCTAAAAGACTTCCCCCTTATCCTTAAACTGTGACCCCTTGTTCTGGACTTCCCAAACATCGGGAACAATCTTCCTGCATCTAGCCTGTCCAACCCCTTAAGAATTTTGTACATTTCTATAAGATCCCCCCTCAATCTTCTAAATTCCAGCGAGTACAAGCCGAGTCTATCCAGTCTTTCTTCATATGAAAGTCCTGCCATCCCAGGAATCAATCTGGTGAACCTTCTCTGTACTCCCTCTATGGCAAGAATGTCTTTCCTCAGATTAGGAGACCAAAACTGTACGCAATACTCCAGGTGTGGTCTCACCAATGCCCTGTACAACTGCAGCAGAACCTCCCTGCACCTATACTCAAATCCGCTCACTATGAATGCCAACATACCATTCGCTTTCTTCACTGCCTGCTGCATATTGTGGGGGCAAGGGTCTCCTCTGATGCCACACAGTTCTATATCCTAAAACTTTTACAGCCCTTTCATGACCTCAGGTTGTCCTGAAGTGGAGACACAAGAAGATGCAGACGCTGGTCTCTTGAGCACAAGTACAAAGTGCTGGTGGGACTCAGCAGGTCGGGCTGCATCTGTGGAGTGAACGAACAGGCAACATTTCGGTTCGAGACCCAATTCCTCAAACAACCTGGGATGCAAGCCGCACAGACCAGGCAACCTACCTAGGATAGCTGTTCTTTCAGCACAACCTACAATTCCCATCCCATCCATTTTCTCTACCACGCCAACTTCTTCCGATAGATACAAAATGCCAGAGTAACTCAGCGGAACAGGCAGCGTCTCTGGGGAGAAGGAATGGGTGACGTTTCAGGTAGCGACCCTTCTTCAAACTGAACTTTGAAGAAGGGCCTTGACCCGAAACGTCACCCATTCCTTCACTCCGGAGATGCTGCCTGTCCCGCTGAGTTACTCCAGCATTTTGTGTCTATCTATCTCTGGTTTAAACCAGCATCTGCAGATCCTTCCTACACATTTCTTCTGCGTTCTTGTCAGCATTCTCTTCCTAACTAAACACTGATACGAAGCACAGCAGGCCACTGCCCAGCGTGGTTAGATGCAATGGGTATAGATAGGACACAATGGCTGTCATGGACTTGGTGGCCGGAAGGGCCTGCCCCAGTGTGGAATGATTCACAAAGTACTCATTCAGTATTATAGCTTTTCCATGCATTTTATCATATCATATCATATATATACAGCCGGAAACAGGCCTTTTCGGCCCTCCAAGTCCGTGCCGCCCAGCGATCCCCGTACATTAACACTATCCTACACCCACTAGGGACAATTTTTACATTTACCCAGCCAATTAACCTACAAACCTGTACGTCTTTGGAGTGTGGGAGGAAACCGAAGATCTCGGAGAAAACCCACGCAGGTCACGGGGAGAACGTACAAACTCCTTACAGTGCAGCACCCGTAGTCAGGAAATATATATCTCCAGCTTTGTCCATAATAGTCTCACCTCATCTCCTGAAACACTTATCTGTGTTAAGTACCGCGATCTGTGTTAAGTGAGATTCTATGTACGTGCTCTTTTGTATTCCCACCTTCATTTTTCTTCTCACAGTATTTAGCTGACTCCCACTTGTCAAGTGGCATAAATGCTATACCTTTTTTGTTTTGTTCTATCTGTCTCACTTGTTCCCCCCAGGAACCCCGGCTTTAGTTCCCCTACCTTTCAGTCAGTGAAGTTACTTTTGAAGAGCAGCCACTGTTCTAAGGTCAGAAACACCAAAGTAACACTTACATACAAGTTCCCACTAGCAGCGATGTGTTAATGATCAGCTCATTTTTTGAGTGAGAAGTACGTTGGCTTGGCCAGCGTTTCTAACAGTGGCGTATTATCTTGTTACTGTACTGAAGTACCAGCATGGTTGATGACATCAAGTCGCTAAGGAGCTGCAAAGGTATAAGTTGGTTATCACCAGTTTAGACACAGATAAATCACAAGAGACTCGAATCGGTGTTATTCGGATGCATTAGTCAGTCAGTCGCAATTATAGTAGAGCTACTGCCCAACAGCACCAGAGACCCGGGTTCGATCCTGACTACGGGTGCTGTCTGTATGGAGTTTGTACGTTCTCCCTCTGACCTGTGTGGGTTTTCTCCGGTTTCCTCCCACACTCCAGAGACGTACAGGTTTGTAGGTTAATTGGCTTGGTATCAATAGTCAATTTATTTGTCACATACACATAAATGTGCAGTGAAATGATAAATTACCTGCAGTTCAACAATAAGGCCAATAAAAATAAGCAAAAAAAATGCAATAACACATACAATCATAAACCAACACCAAACAAAGGAAACATCCATCACAGTGAGTCTCCTCCAGTCACCTCCTCACTGTGATGGAAGGCCAGAATGTATTTTCTCTTCCCCTGCTGTCTTCTCCCGCGGTCAGGCTGTTGGAGTTGCCACAACGGGGCGGTCGGGGCTCCCGACATTGAAGCGCTGCGCCAGACGGTGAAAGGTCTAAATGTAAAATTGTCCCGAGTGTATGTGAAGGATAATGTAAATGTGCGGGGATCACTGGTCGGTGTGAACTCGGTGGGCCGAAGGGCCTCTTTCTGCGAGGTATCTCTAAACTAAACTAAACAAATGTAGGAATAAAGATGCACAAGTGCACAGAGGTTAGCTGTTGGTATATACCAGTATAATGTAAGATTATTTATAAAACATAGTTACATTGCCCTCCTGTGGCAGCTACTATTCACTACCAATTCTTTAAATGAAAACTCAATCATCTGCCCCAGATATTTTCATCTGTATCTTAGTTGAAAGCATGTTTAAACAAATCTCCAAAATCCAATAACTGAAAAGCAAATTATTTTTATCATGTTTAACAATCAGCTATTCCCACAATTAACACACACTCGTACCAACAAAAGCCGACAACAGATTCAAACCATGCACTTAATAGTCACCAAAAAAATGAAGTTTGAACAATATGATAGAATTGCTTAAAGTTACAAAAGAGCTCAATAAATATGAAAAGTGAATATGCACACAAAATGAGGACTATTTCTCCATGTGAGATAAATAGAAACACAAACATCCTTCTTAGATTTTTATATAGAACTAGACCAAGTTGGGCCCAAACCTCTCCTGCATTGGTGCAGCACCCTTTCCTCCCTCCCCCCCCCCCCCGCCACCACCCCACCCCTCCCCTCCTCCCCTTCCCCTCTTCCCCCCTCAACCCCCCTTATCCTCCATCCTCCCCTCCCCTCCCTCCCTCCCGAGGAGATAGATTTAAATTTTAAAATGTGAATAACTTTTAAAATATAACACCGATATCAATGACATTTCTTCCATTAGCACCAAAGGGACGACGGTGAGTAAGGTGGGCCTAAAATTGTCGCGCTATCGTGTACCGCTTTGGCTGTAGTTCAGGAACAAACAAACGAGAGTTTTAGCATATAGATTAAAAAGTAAGAAGTTGTGCATTTCAGGTAATGTGAGAACACTTTATTTTTAACACCGAAGACAAATATAAATACAAGAACTTCAATTACACAGCAAAGAAAGATTTGGGTTAATTTTTGCGTTTCTGACATCAGTCAATGAATCACAGCTCATTATGTCAAGGCTTAAATCATCATAGAACTGAACTGAAATCCTTCCAAACGAGGCTAATTTCAGCTTTGCTAATGTGTGTGAATAAAGGCGGGATTCCGTTTTTTGGATCTCAAAACTGAGAAGACGTTCCTTTCTCTCTGAACGCGACACACTGAATATTGCGAGCAGCCGGGAATGAAGTCGTCTAAATTCCCTGAGTACTTCTTCAGTTCATCAATAGAGATAAAACCTAATCAGAATTAACAAAACAAATTACTACGGTTGCAACCAAACAGTTTGCCAACAAAGCATTTAAAAAATATATATATAGGTAGAGCATTTCATCAACTACTTATACTTTTTGGGCAAACTGTTTAAATCGCTTGTTTAAAGTGATAACTTCTCAGCTCGTCATTTTACAGTAGTGAACAACAGTTTTGGTAGATTGATTGAAGCATACAGGCTAAGCCCATATTAGGGGGAAAGCTTGTATCTTGATTTTTCATAATGTCATTTCTCAGACTCCAAGAAATGCAAGTTGAAAGAAATGCATAGACTTATTTTTATTTTGGTATAAATGCTGTGTGAGCAAATTTTATTCCATATCTCAGATTTTTGGCTCGTGATTTGTGAATTATGTAAGGGGAAATCTCTGTTACCCGAAAGACAGTAAAGCAGGGTTCACTTGTATTAACACTGTACTTCGTACATCATGAACACTTATTTTCTTCAATAACCCTGGGCACTGCGTCTCATCAAAAACCTTACGGAAAATGAAAGCATAGTACAAATATGGTACACCGTGGTTCAAAGAACTCCAAACCCTGATCAAACATGATTTCCCTTTTACAAAAATCATGTTGACTTTGCCCGGTTGCTGTGAATTTACTCAGAGCTCTGTTATAGCATTTTTATTAACAGCTTCTAACATCTTCCCTGATAACCATTTCCCCAATGATAATTATTAACCAAACTGAACGGTAGTTTTTCCTACTTTACTTTTTGAATCTTTAAAATTCAATCCATTTTCCAATCGCATGACATTTTTTTATTTTTTGGAAATCTTAGAAAATTAAAATCAACTTATCTCTAAAATTTCTGGAGGTCCATCAACATTCATCAATTTGATAGATTGATTGAATTAAATGATTGATACGGAATGGAAACAGGCCCATTGGGTCACCGAGTTCATGCCGACCATCGATCAACCATTGACACTTGTTCAATGTTATCCTAGTTTCACACCCACTCCCTACACACTAAGGGAAGTTTACAGAGGCCAATTAATCTACAAACCCACACGTCTTTGAAATGTGGGAGGAAATTGGAGCCCCCGGAGGAAGCCCATGCCGTCAGAGGGAGAATGTGCAAACTCCACACAGTCAGCACCAAAAGTCACGATCGAACCTGGCTCTCCGGCACTGTGAGGCAGAAGTGCATTACTGAACCACCCTTCACCAGCGGCACCACTGTGCTACCCTGTCAGAGATATTCCCTTTATCCTATCCATTCATGCTTCCCATGCCACTCAATCAACAACTTGTATCTAACTTGTAGATAGTCACAAAATGCTGGAGAAACTCAGCAGGACAGGCAGCATCTCTGGAGAAAAGGACTGGGTGACGTTTTGGTTAGAGACCCAAAACATCACCTATTCCTTCTCTCCAGAGATGCTGCCTGTCCACTGAGTTACTCCAGTATTTTGTATCTATCTTCGGTGTAAACCATAGTGAGTCCCACCGGAAATTGGAGGAACAGCACCTCATATTTCGCCTGGGCAGCTTGCAGCCCAGTGGTATGAACATTGACTTCTCCAACTTTAGATAGTTCCTCTGTCCCTCTCTTCCCCTCCCCCTTCCCAGATCTCCCACTGTCTTTCTGTCTCCATCTATATCCTTCCTTTGTCCTGCCCCCCGACATCAGTCTGAAGAAGGGTCTCAACCCGAAACGTCGCCCATTCCTTCTCTCCTGAGATGCTGCCTGACCTGCTGAGTTACTCCAGCATTTTGTGAATAAATACCTTTGATTTGTACCAGCATCTGCAGTTATTTTCTTATACTTCAGTGTAAACCAGCATCTGCAGTCCCTTCCTACACATTATATCTAACCTGTTTTCTCTCTTTCCCATTTCTGATAAAAAGATCTTTCACTTAAGTCATTATTTATTTTTCTTTCATCATTGATACTGCCTGACCTGGTCAGTGATAACAGCATTTTCCATTTTCTTTACATCTTCTAAAAAATGGTGTAATAATAGCTTAAGTAAACAAATTTAATTTCTGTCAGTCACCTTCAATGATTTACAACGCTCAAAACAATTTTTCTTATTAGTCAATTACTCTAATGATAACACACTCAACTAGAACTCTATTAACTGTAAGATACACACAAAATGCTGGAGTAATTCAGCGGGACAGGCAACATCTCTGGATAGAAGGAATGGGTGACGTTTCGGGTCAAGACCCTTCTTCAGAACCTGAAGCTATTCTTGGTTATTATTGAATCAGTGTAATACTGATCAGAACAAAAAGATATGGTAGGAAAAAAAACTGCAGATACTGGTTTAAATCAAAGGTTGGGTCGAAACTCCAGCATTTTGTGTCAATCAGTCTGAAGAAGGGTCTCGATCCAAGACGCAACCCATTCCTTCTCTCCTGAGATGCTGCCTGACCCGCTGAGTTACTCCAGCATTTTGTGTCTACCTAAAAAGACATGGTAACCAGTAACAATCAAAATAAAACATACGTCAGAAAAAAAAGCACGAGGACATCTCTGAGTGAAGTTAAGGGAAATTTCTGTAATTGAAGAATGGTTAGAATATTGGACTTGCTGTGGAAGTAAATGAGGCAAACAGCATTGATGTGCTTAAACTGGATAAATATTCAAGAGGGATTCAGTCCTTGTTATGGAACAGAATGTCCAAAGAAAATCTAGCTACTGTGGAAAATAAACAGCAGCATATTTCTGCCCTAATGAATATTAATGCAAATTCGTCATAAAAGAAAAAGCATTAAACATTGTTATCTCAATATTATTCAACAACTATGACAAACTTAGCAAGTGCAGCAAAACTGAAATTTTTCATGTGATCCCGAATGCTGTACACCATATATGCATTTCAAACCAACAGCTTCATAAAACTGTTAAAGAATGAGAAATTAAAAGGAGACAATTACATTTACAATTTACGTCCTTCACCGTTTAAATACTTTAAAACACTTAAATCCCCAGGAACTACTTTTAAAATATCTGAAGGAAGGAACTGCAGATGCCGGTTTATACCGAAGATAGAAACAAAATGCTGGAGTAACTCAGCGGGTCAGGCAGCATCTCTGGAGAAAAGGAATGGGTGACGTTTCGGGTCGAGACCCTTCTTCAGACTGAGAGTCAGGGGAAACTAGAGGTCATGAAAAGGTTCAGAGCAAATCAGAGCCGGCACCGATGACCAAGGAAAGGTGGAGCCCACAATGGTCCATTGTTGGCTGCGGAAGAGATGATAACAAAGGGATATATGGATGAGAACAGTGGAACCAGCTACAGTGGGAGAGGGGCGGAGAGAGCGGGAATGCAGGGGTTACCTGAAATTAGAGAAATCAATAATGTTTAAAAAAATAACCACTATAAGGAAATGCAGCAGTCACTCTGCACTTATCAAGTCCAATAAATAGCAGGGAGATAAATGGATTAGATAACCGGTTTTGGTTTAATAGTTGATTGCATATTGGGGGAAAAGCTGCACTTCTTCAGTGGTGTGATTGACTCTTTTGCAGCCCCTAAAATTCATGGTGCATTCAACAAAAAATGCAGCACTCTTGTGTACAACCCTTAAAACATCACAATCATGTGCGTTCTTGTATTGTATAATTACACTGCCCAAATGCTTAAACCTCAAACACACAAGAAGAGGCACTAAACCAGACTTCTGTGAACTAGCCAAAATGAAAACATTGTACAAGCATTGAAGAAAGGTAAATGTAACCAAATTCAAATCCTTACCGGTGACCATGTTGTTTACAGGGTACATCTGTTGAACATGACATGATGCAGCTTCAAATGATGGTGTCTCAATGTCTAAACGCTGGTTTCTGCTTTAAAAATATGAAAAACATCTGTAACTTCCACGCTTGATATTATCCATGAAATATCAAAACACCAGTTATGACATTTAGATGTAATAGTGGCCCAAGTCATGCAAGTTTCCATGTTAATGGCAACTGGTATCAGTTAACATGAACCAGAATGATTGGACTGTGACTGCTGACCATAAGCCTATGCCAAAGGCCAATTAGAATATCTTAATGCAGCGGAAATTCTTGTGCTAATGGGTGCTAAACGTCCATCTGGAAACATGCTTCAAGGGTAGCTAAGGTCAATTTTAACCTTAAATTTACTTTGGGTGACTCTTCTTTAGAAAATGACCACAGACTTGGATAGAGTGGATGTTGGGAGGATGTTTCCACTTTTGGGAGAGTCTAGGACCAGAGGTCATAGCCTCAGAATAAAAAGATGTTCCTTTAGCAAGGAGATGAGGAGGAATTTCTTTAGTCAGAATATGGTGAATCTGTGGAACGCATTGCCACAGATGGCTGTGGAGGCCACGTCAATGGATATTTTTAAGGCAGAGATAGATAGATTCTTGTTGTCAGGGGTTATGGGGAGAAGGCAGGAGAATGGGGTTGAGAGGGAGAGATAGACCAGCCATAATTGAATGACGGAGTAGACCTGATGGGCCAAATGGCCTAAATCTGCTCTGATCGCTTATGAACTTAAGAACATGCAATGACCTCACTGCCTGACTATAAGCCAATTTCCAGGACAATCTTCATTATCCCACTGCAATTTGACTCAATGAATCTAATGTTTGGAACAATTGAACTTTATTAAGTCAGGGTTTTAATTAGACACATAGATAATTGATCAGGAAGGAAACAGGTTCCCCATTCATTTTTTAAATTAACTTGTTGCAAAAACAAATTGAACATTTTAATGCCTTTCCGGTCATGACTATATATCAGTTACAAGATCAGTAAAGAAAGGAAATATTTCAAATACATGGTACAGGCCCATTCAGTACTGCATGTAAACCATGCCCACTCTAAATAAACAGGAATATTATCAAGTTTTTAAATACAGGGTTAATAATGCAGTCCTTGTACATTGCCTTTACTCCATATACTTCCACAGTGATATTGCAATCAGACATGATCTCACAACCTAAATATTTTGTTGGCATTGCTGGCAGGCACTCATTGATATGCTGGGTGTGATACAACTGTTAGAAATTAATTTCTTACTCTGCACATTTGTGAATTGTGTGAAGGAAAATGGGTTTTCTGAGCCAAGGCCAAGTTTAGTTTCGAGATTCTGCGTGGAAGCAGGCCCTTCGGCCCACCAGGTCTGCCCGACCAGCGATCCCCGCACATTAACACTATCCTATACCCACTAGGGACAATTTTTACATTTACCAAGCCAATTGACCTTCATACCTGTACATCTTTGGAGTGTGGGAGGAAACCGAAGATCTCGGAGAAAACCCACTCAGGTCACGGGGAGAACGTACAAACTCTGTACAGACAGCGCCTGTAGTTGGGATGGAACATGGGTCTCCGGCGCTGCATTCGCTGTAAGGCAGCAACTCTACCGCTGCGCCACTGTGCCGCAACAAGAAGTCTGAGAGGGAAGGTGATCAGACACTACTGGCTATGGCAATCTGGAAGTGTTTCGGTGATTTTGTTCCAGTGGGCATCAGACCAGAACGAGCATGGGAGGGGACGAAGTGTGTGAGATCAGGGTCTGTAAGCGGAGGCCTGAGGGGATTAGGTGATTGGGTCTAATTTGGGCTTCAAAGGGTTGGCAGCTTGTGGGAAATTGAATCCACAAGAAAATGGGAGAATGGACGATTGCTCTTCGGCTGATCAGAGGAGTCAAAGAAGAGAATATTAGTGTGGAGGTTAAAGCCTTCTACGCCTGCACCTCCAGACTAAGGAACAGCTTTATCCCTAGAGCAATAGCTGCTCTGAATCGGTCCTGCTGAGAGCCCGCTATGAACTGTCTCTTCCCCCAGGGTCATCTGGCACAATTGACCCCGCAATTAACCTCTTTTTGCACTTTATCTTATTCCCCCCTTTTCTTTTTCCTCCCCCCCCCCCTTTTTGTTGTTTTCATTTTCGCCGTGATTTATTTATATATTTGATTTGATAGCATCGATAAAGAAGCGACATTCAAAACCTCGTTGTACTTGTACAATGACAATAAAGGATATTGTATATTGTATACTATTGGGGGAGTTGGGATCTAAAGCATTGAAGGCAAGTATTAGTTTTATCCTCGGTAGGTTGCCAATCTAGCTTGAGGCTGTGAAAACACAGTTGTCTTTGCTCTGACTAATAGTAGATTCTAGAACAACATGCTTTAGTTTCCCCAGCAACTCTCGCAGGATATTGGCAGTCACATTTCTGGAAGGAAGTGAGGGAATCCAGAAATGGTCATGATCACAATAAACTCAATCCAAATTGTCCTTTCAGTCCTTTGGCATGGAAGTAAACAGTGCTACATAAGGTCATAAGGTCCTAAGTGATAGGAGCAGAATTAGGCCATTCGGCCGATCAGGTCTACTCCGCCATTCAATCATGGCTGATCTATCTCTCCTTCCTAACCCCATTCCCCTGCCTTCTCCCCATAACCCCTGTTAAATTAATAGCTTCCTGCACCCGTTCATTATGTAACCCATACAGAGTTTAACAATTGCACCTTCTCTTCCATTTGTTACTCTAAATGTAGCAATCTATTTGTCCCCATCGCCTGTCCAAACAAATAGAGCCAAAAGATATATTGGTTCTCTGGAACTAAATCATGGGAGCTTTACCTATGTATCCATTCACTTAAAAAAAAATTAAATCGAGCAATTGCGACTGAAGTATCATGAGGAAATCACAAGTGTTAGAATGCATCAGTGAAATACAATGTCTGCGGGCTTGTTTTGTTAAAATGAATGATCAGAGAAATTGGTAGATCTTGTAACAAAAGTGCATCTGATACAGATAAAAATGAAACAAACTGAAACAAACCTGTCTCCATAATTGGGTGCTTCCATTTCAACCTGCTCTATTCTCCCCTTTTTTGGGTCATGGCACACATCGCGTTGTTTCTCTTTTGAAGCAACTGCAACTTCGTGTGGCTTTTATAATAAAAATTAAATCAATAAATAGTTACAATCCTACAGCATTAGTACCTATTTGGAACTAATATATAAGAAAATAACTGCAGATGCTGGTACAAATCGAAGGTATTTATTCACAAAACGCTGGAGTAACTCAGCAGGTCAGGCAGCATCTCGGGAGAGAAGGAATGGGCGACGTTTCGGGTCGAGACCCTTCTTCAGACTGATGTCAGGGGGGCAGGACAAAGGAAGGATATAGGTGGAGACAGGAAGACAGTGGGAGATCTGGGAAGGGGAGGGGAAGAGAGGGACAGAGGAACTATCTAAAGTTGGAGAAGTCCATGTTCATACCACTGGGCTGCAAGTCTCGACCCGAAACATCGCCCATTCCTTCTCTCCCGAGATGCTGCCTGACCTGCTGAGTTACTCCAGCATTTTTGTGAATAGAACTAATATATGGTCATTACTGTGCCGAAAATATGTGCATCTTCAAATCCCCATGTTCCTGTTTTGTACCTTAAAATAAATATGTTTCTGAGCATATATAAAACTGTTCTAAGCAAATTTACAGTACATTAATCTAGCAAGATGAACAAGCATAACTAATGGAGCAAAAAGGCACAAGGATTAGGAACTATAACACAGTTCATTAATGAAAAATTTAACGCCAGAAAATATAAACTGTTTAATACTTATAAAAGAATGCAAAGTGAAATGTTCGTTGAAGAGACCAGATTGGGTTCATGGAAAATTTCAATGTAAATCAAGGACAATAACTGATTACATTTTTTTAATTCTGGAAATGCACAGAAGGTCATTACTTTAAAACATTAACTCTGTTTTTATCTCCACAAAAGGGTTTCATGTTTTCTATATCTTCTGCTTTTAAATCTCGTTTCCAGCATGTGCAGTATTTTGCTTTTCAACATCTGTAGATTTGCCAAAAGCAAAATCTTTTATTGTGATGTGGCAAAAACACCAAAAGAATTTGGCATTTCTTTTCAGCCAGAATGAGGTTTGATCAACTATGTGATTCAGGGTGAAATTCCGATATTCTGGCATCACTAGAACTTTGTTAGAGCTGGAACAGCAAATTATCCAGGCTATTGATTATTATTATTAGAACACCAACACACATTTAATTTATATATTTAAGACATTATGCAATAGTGTAGTAATTTTCCTGACGTTGGTTTAAAGGGAGCTCAGGAAACTCAATCCAGTGAGCTCAATGCGAGTGATTATAACAGTCTCAATGAGTTTAAAAGGAATGTAGGAATGGGGCCTAGTCTTGAACTATAACCTACCTCATCGGTGACCCTCGGACTATCCTTGATCGGACTGCTGGCTTTACCTTGCACTAAACGTTATTCCCTTATCATGAATCGAAACACTGTAAATGGCTCGATTGTCATCATGTAATGTTTAGATCGTTTCCAAATCCCATACTTAATTAAACCTCATTCTGGCTGAAAAGAAATGCTAAATTCGTCTGGTGTTTTTGCCACATCACAATAAAAGATTTTGCTTTTGGCAAATCTACAGTTGTTGAAAAGCAAAATACTGCACATGCTGGAAACGAGATTTAAAAGCAGTAGATGTAGAAAATATGGAGCCCTTGTGTCTTTCCGCTGACTGGATAGCACACAACAAAAGCTTTTCACTGTACCTCGCTCGGTACACGTGACAATAAACTAAACTGTAAAACTGTAGCGAGTCTAAAAGGAACAAAGAGCCCAGGTTAGTTTTTAAATATTGTGAGAAACAGGGTGCAAATGAGGTGAAAGGGAGCATAGAAGCAGTGGCCCAGGAAATTTAAAGGTAGCATGGGAATGAAGCCCTGGTGAATTTAAAGGGAGAAACGAGGTCTGCAGAATTTATAGAGAGAAAGGAAAATTAAGGCAGCACAGAAAACAGAACCAGGTGTGCCACATGCCGAATAGGATATCCGAGCAATAGGATAGCATTTACCAGAGTTTTGCTGTATTTTAGTTTTCCAGCTTTTGAAATGATTATGATTTTCATTCAAGGTATTATAGTTAGATTTCAAGCCAATGCTGCCAAAAAAAATGAAGATATTATTGGCTGCATGTAATCACTGAAATATGTTTTACAAGGCAACGAAGGCAGGGTAAAATTCTGTTGCTGCTAATGGTCTGGACCACAGTGTGGATGCCGGGTTTTGAGTTGCCAGAGATATTTAGCTCGTTTGTATTGCGACACCACATGATGGAAGGAGTCCTTGGTGGGAGAACAGAATCTTATCTCTACAAGGAGAGTGTGATGGTCACTTCCATAGATGCTGCCATGGACAGATTGATCTGCCAAAGGTCCAGCACGACAGATTCATCAGGGTCAGCGAAGACAGGCAATATAATCAAAGAGTTGTCCCAAACCTGGTCATTCCTTCTTCTCCCTGTTCCCACAAGGCACAGAAGCTTAAAAGCATGCACCGCCAGACTCAGGAATAGCTTCTCTCCTCTGTTATCAGGCTTCTGAACAGCCCTTCCATAAGCGACGGTACTGTTTGATTCACCTCGACCCAATTGTGGGCAGATGCTAACTTTTGCCAGCAGCACCCAGATTCCAAATGTTATTTATTCGGTTTTTAAATAACAGTTCTCAGTATTCAGACAGAA
Organism: Rhinoraja longicauda; assembly: GCF_053455715.1. NCBI lineage: Eukaryota > Metazoa > Chordata > Chondrichthyes > Rajiformes > Arhynchobatidae > Rhinoraja > Rhinoraja longicauda. The sequence continues at coordinate 6,613,149 of NC_135990.1, forward strand.
CCAGTTCGCTTGGGCAGCTTACACCCCAACGGTATGAATATTGACTTCTCTAACTTCAAGTAACCCTTGCTTTCCTCTCTCTCCATCCCTCCCCATCCTAGTTCTCCAACCAGTCTGACTGTCCCCCTGATTAGATCTTATCTCTGTATGCTTCGTTGTCACCTTCTCCTAGTTAACAATGATCTATTCTACATTTTCCTTGACCCTCATCCCCTTTGATGTCTTGTTCACACACTTCCTTATCTCCGTGTCTCCCTCTCCCCTGACTCTCAGTCTGAAGAAGGGTCTCGACCTGAAACGCCACCCACTCCTTCTATCCAGAGATGCTGCCTGTTCCGCTGAGCTACTCCATCATTTGGCGTCTATCTTAGTTGTCATACCATAGATCTTTTGGAATATTAAACATTTTTGTCCAAATACGCCAATAAATGATTATGTCACCAAGAATAAAAGCTAAATAGAAAGCACATAAGCTCACCTGCTGAATATGCAAAGCACTTTCTTGCTCCCAAATGAAACTGCCTATTGCTGCTCTAATTTCTTAAATAAGAAACAGAATTCATATGATACATCCAAAACATAAGCATTAATGCATTTAAAATAATAGAAAAGATCAATATAGAGGAGCTGTAGGAAAATAACTGCAGATGCTGGTACAAATCGAAGGTATTTATTCATAAAATGCTGGAGTAACTCAGCAGGTCAGGCAGCGTCTCAGGAGAGAAGGAATGGGTGACGTTTCGGGTGGAGACCCTTCTTCAGACTGATGTCAGAGGGCGGGACAAAGGAAGGATATAGGTGGAGACAGGAAGATAGATGGAGAACTGGGAAGGGGGAGTTTAAGGCGGACTGAGCGAAGGTGTTGAGCGAAACGATCGCCGAGGCTGCGTTTGGTTTCGCCGATGTATAGAAGTTGACATCTAGAGCAGCGGATACAATAGATGAGTCCTCTGTCCCTCTCTTCCCATCCCCCTTCCCAGTTCTCCCTCTATCTTCCTGTCTCCACCTATATCCTTCCTTTGTCCCGCCCCCTGACATCAGTCTGAAGAAGGGTCTCGACCCGAAACGTCACCCATTCCTTCTCTCCTGAGATGCTGCCTGACCTGCTGAGTTACTCCAGCATTTTGTGAATATAGAGGAGCTAGTCAGCCTGAAGTTCAGGACAGGCATTGAGTGCATGGTGAGTAGCTGGTGTGAGAGCATGCAAAATGATATCATGCCAGAGTCACACAAGGAAGGCTCTTGCGTAAATTTAAACCATGGCCAATTGAATCTGCAGAAGCATGGAAAATGATTTGGAAACAGTTGTTGTCACATTTCACGCCAGAAAACGAAAACAATTTCAATTTCAAAAAAATCAAGCACATTTCCTTCTAGCCAAAGAAATGAGGTATATAGAAAAGACAGAAAAAAGATTGTAAAATTAAAGTTTGCATGAAATCCTATATGATATATATATATATATATGTAATATGTAATATAATATATCGATCAGCCAAAACATTATGACCACTGACAGGTGAAGTGAATAACATTGATTATCTTGTTACAATGGCAACTATCAAGGGGTGGGATATATTAGGCAGCAAGTGAACAGTCAGTTCTTTTCAATGTGTTGATGTGTTGGATGCAGGAGAAATGGGAAGGAGTAAAGACCTGAGCAACTTTGACAAGGGCCAAATTGTTATGGCCAGACGACTGGGTCAGAGCATCTCTGAAACAGCAAGGCTTGTGGGGTGCTCCCGGTCAGCAGTGGTGAGTACCTACCGACAGTGGTCCGAGGAGGGACAAACCACAAACCGGCAACAGGCTGTTGGGCGCCCAAGGCTCATCGATGCGCGAGGGCAACGAAGGCTATCCCATCTGGTCCAAACCGACAGAGGGTCTACTGTGGGAGAAGATTTTAATGGTGGTCACGGGAGGAATGTGTCACAATACACAGTGCATCGCACCCTGCTGCGTATGGGGCTGCACACGGAGGACCAACAGCATATTAGGCAGGTGGTCATAACGATTTGGCTCATCATTTCATAATGTTTTGGCTGATCGGTGTGTATATATACTATATATGCTTTATGTTATAAAACGTAATGATCTAATTCACGTTGGGTCATAAGGGCCTCACCAGCAAGACCAACGTTTAATGCTTCTAATTGCCTGAGTTTACCTTCATGGATTGCTGCAGTCCTTCTGTGTTATGGAAAATTTACAACAATGATGAAGGAATGTTAAAATATTTACGTCACCAAAGTGATGATTTCTCCAATTTCACTTCCATCATGGTTATTGGCTTTTGCCATCTGATAACATCAACGTCCATATGATTCATTATGCCTCTTATCAAGTTATGTCTAACCTTCATGGAGACAGGATGGAGGAAGCAGAAAATGGCCCATAGCAACGCTGTCCCTGAGCCCAGACTCCTTGCATGCCATAAGATAACTAGCATGAAATATGGTAGCCTTGTCCTCCGCAAAATCCGAACTTTTAAAGACCCTTAAAGATAAAACAAAGAATACATGAAGGTGACGTTTCTATTCAAGCTTGAAGATAGGCCAAAAAATAAATAACAAATTAGATAATATTCTACAAATTTTAAGCTTTTTTACTAGAATTTAAGATAGATTACAGTATAAAATTTTCCTTTTGAAAAATACCAAAGTAACAATTATTGGCTACATTATTGAATATGTTAACAGTACATTAACACAGTTTATATTAACATTATCTCCATCGTGCGCACCTCTATATTACTTCACAAATCCTAGAAGCATTTGTGCAGTGAAGAAAGCCAATGGAATGTTGGCCTTCATAACAAGAGGAGTTGAGTATAGGAACAAAGAGGTCCTTCTGCAGTTGTACAGGGCCCTAGTGAGACCGCACCTGGAGTACTGTGTGCAGTTTTGGTCTCCAAATTTGAGGAAGGATATTCTTGCTATTGAGAGCGTGCAGCGTAGGTTTACTAGGTTAATTCCCGGAATGGCGGGACTATCATATGTTGAAAGACTGGAGCGGCTAGGCTTGTATACACTGGAATTTAGAAGGATGAGAGGGGATCTTATTGAAACGTGTAAGATTATTGAGGGGTTGGATACGTTAGAGGCAGGAAACATGTTCCCAGTGTTGGGGGAGTCCAGAACAAGGGGCCACAGTTTAAGAATAAGGGGTAGGCCATTTAGAACGGAGATGAGGAAAAACTTTTTCAGTCAGAGAGTTGTGAATCTGTGGAATTCTCTGCCTCAGAAGGCAGTGGAGGCCAATTCTCTGAATGCCTTCAAGAGAGAGCAAGATAGAGCTCTTAAGGATAACAGAGTCAGGGGGTATGGGGAGAAGGCAGGAACAGGGTACTGATTGAGAATGATCAGCCATGATCACATTGAATGGCGGTGCTGTCTCGAAGGGCCGAATAGCCTACCCCTGCACCTATTGTCTATTGGATCAGGAGGGCTTTGCAAACACAACCTGAGTGACACTTGTTCAGTACATCGAGGTACCTGCTGTGAGAGGTCCACACATTGAGGTACCTGCTGTGGGTAGTCCACATTGCACAAGCATACCAGAGAGTGGGGTATCACAGATGGCCAGAAGACCATGAGTTTTGTTTTGATATTCAACGCATGATTTTCAAGAGCGCTCTTTCAGGCAGTCAAAGGTTGTGATAGCATTCCCAAGGCAATACTGAATTTCATTATAAGTAGTATCGCAACGTTTAAGAGACATTTGGACAGGTACATGGATAGGACAGGTTTGGAGGGATATGGCCCAAACGCAGGCAGGTGGGACTAGTGTAGATGGGACATGTTGGTCGATGTGGGCAAGTTGGGCGGAAGGGCCTGTTTCCATACGATATGACTCTGCTGTTAAGAGGTGGCTCCCAAGATCCACATTTTCTAGGGACTTATTACAACCCGGTATTGTTGGGCTCAGTTGATGAGAACCTTTGTTTTGCAGATGTTAAGTATAAGTATGGAATTTGGAAGGATGAGAGGAGATCTTATCGAAACGTATAAGATTATTAAGGGGTTGGACACGTTAGAGGCAGGAAACATGTTCCCAATGTTGGGGGAGTCCAGAACAAGGGGCCACAGTTTAAGAATAAGGGGTAGGCCATTTAGAACTGAGATGAGGAAAAACTTTTTCAGTCAGAGAGTTGTGAATCTGTGGAATTCTCTACCTCAGGAGGCAGTGGAGGCCAATTCTCTGAATGCATTCAAGGGAGAGCTAGATACTCTTAAGGATAGCAAAGTCAGGGGGTATGGGGAGAAGGCAGGAACGGGGTACTGATTGAGAATGATCAGCCATGATCACATTGAATGGCGGTGCTGGCTCGAAGGGCCGAATGGCCTACTCCTGCACCTATTGTCCATTGTCTATAAAGGCACATTCTTGTGAAAGATTTAGTGAATGAGTCAATGATGTCTTGGAGCTCAACATTTGAACATACACAGAAGCAATTCGTTACATATGTAATTCAGTTTAACACTGTTAGGATGTGCTGAGCTCTGATGTGGTGGTGTTGTAGGTGGACAAGTCCCCCATTTGTCCTCAAATAAGCTGTTGGAAGTGAGGTGCAGCCTTATGGCAATAAGAGAATGAGACGTGTTGTGATGCATGGTATGGGTCTACTGTGAGTTTGGGTTTGCTGTGGTTAAGTCAGGACGTGTTTGCTATCATCAAGCATATGTACGATAGATACAAAATTTGGAGGGATATTCCAGTCTCTCCTGCTGGAGTCGGGCTTTTGAAAACTATATATCCATATAACCATATAACAACTACAGCAAGGAAACAGGCCCGTTCGGCCCTACCAGTCCACGCCGACCACTCTCCCTGACCTAGTCTCATCTACCTGCACTCAGACCATAACCCTCTAATCCTCTCTTATCCATATACCTATCCAATTTACTCTTAAATAATAAAATCGAGCCTGCCTCCACCACTTCCACCGGAAGCCCATTCCATACAGCCACCACCCTCTGAGTAAAGAAGTTACCCCTCATGTTACCCCTAAACATTTGTCCCTCAATTCTGAAGCTATGTCCCCTTGTTGGAATCTTCCCCACTCTCAAAGGGAAAAGCCTACCCACGTCAACTCTATCCGTCCCTCTCAAAATTTTAAAAACCTCTATCAAGTCCCCCCCTCAACCTTCTACGCTCCAAAGAATAAAGACCCAACCTGTTCAACCTCTCTCTGTAGCTTAAGTGCTGAAACCCAGGCAACATTCTAGTAAATCTGTACCCTCTCCATTTTGTCGACATCCTTCCTATGTATCATGGTTGATGCTTATTCACAAAATGCTGGAGTAACTCAGCAGGTCAGGCAGCATCTCGGGAGAGAAGGAATGGGTGACGTTTCGGGTCGAAACCCTTCTTCAGACTGATGTCAGGGGGGCGGGAAAAGGAAGGATATAGGTGGAAGATAGAGGGAGATCTGGAAAGGGGGAGGGGAAGAGAGGGACTATCTAAAGTTGGAGAAGTCGGTGTTTATACCGTTGAGCTGCAAGCTGCCCAGGCGGAATATGAGGTGCTGTTCCTCCAATTTCCGGTGGGCCTCACTATGGCACTGGAGGAGGCATTACTGTTGAAGTAAATGCATGGAGAAGATCATATCCATTCTGCCACTAGAATCAGAAACCTGTTCTTTGGCCACTGGGAGGAGGCAGTTGTGAACTCTTCAATGCAAGAGTTGGAAGGGAGTCATGGGCAAAAGAGAAGTTGGAAAGTGTAATAGTAATGACCTGCTGCTACTCAGACCGTGCAACATGCGTGAGCTAACCGTAGACGATGCCATCTATCATCAATGGTGGCACGGTGGCGCAGCGGTAGAGTTGCTGCTTTACAGCGAATGGAGCGCCGGAGACTCAGGTTCGATCCTGACTAAGGGCGCCGTCGGTACGGAGTTTGTACGTTCTCCCCGTGACCTGCGTGGGTTTTCTCCGAGATCTTCGGTTTCCTCCCACACTCCAAAGACGTACAGGTATGTAGGTTAATTGGCTGGGCAAATGTAAAAATTGTCCCTAGTGGGTGTTGGATAGTGTTAATGTGCGGGGATCGCTGGGCGGCGCGGACCCGGTGGGCCGAAGGGCCTGTTTCTGCGCTGTATCTCTAAAGCTAAAAAATCTAAATCAACACAATCTAAGCAATGGCATCTAATTGACTATGTTACGGTCAGGAAAAAAGACAAACAAGGGGTGAGGGTGACCGGTCTACTTAGTATCTCTGTACGTCACACCACCATAAACTACATGTTATGGTCTTAACTGAAGAACTAGTGATTAATTAATAATCGATAATATTTAATATTATAATACAATAATGATATTCAATGTGTTATACCTCTGTGTGTCAGGATGAGAAGCATCATTACTAAATAAGAAATCAGCCGTACACCAATTTGTAATAATCCCACCTTCATTGACTGCAGGAAGAAATACAAAATCCAGGTATTGAAATCACCAAATAAGAATATTTTTATTCTAATCACTACAATACAAGCAATTATTAAAGCTTTTAAATAGGATTTAAAAGGTGTTCAAACCTTATTAGTACAACACACATTTAACAAAGTCACCTTCTCAACCAAAACTGGAACAAATTCTGTAGGAAAGAACTGCAGATGCTGGTTTAAATCGAAGGTAGATACAAAATGCTGGAGTAACTCAGCGGGACAGGCAGCATCTCTGAAGAGAAGGAATGGGTGACGTTTTGGGTCGAGAATGAGTCTGAAGAAGGGTCTCGACCTGAAATGTCACCCATTCCTTCTCTCCAGAGATGCTGCCAAAATACGCCAGCATTTTGTATCTACCTGCAACAAATTCTGATTGTTTTGGCATAATGTAAATAGGTTTCAAAGAGGTAGCAAGTGTATGATGGGCTGAAGGGCCTCTTTCTACAGTGTAAGTGTCCATACTTATGTCTAAAAATAGTAACTTCCAATTCAATTATGTGACACAGAACTATGCTACAAGAAGCCATAAATACTGGAGAAAGCATCTTTATTGGAGATTTAACTTTAACTGAAAATCAATTTCAAGGTGACAAATTTTTTATCATTGAGCTATTACTCATCATAATTTGTATGAACATGCATTAAAAATATTTCATTGCATCTGGCACATTGCTATTGTACTTTATTTAACAAAGTGGAAAGCAAACTGTGATCATTCCAAATTCTACCTAGTTATATTCATTTAAGTGACTGCCCCATAATTTAATCATTTAAAGGTTACTGAGACTTTTATTACTGTTATCTATATCTACATTTTTAATATGAAGGGGAAAAGATTTAATAGGAATCTGAGGGGTAACTTTTTAGACAATAGACAATAGGTGCAGGAGTAGGCCATTCGGCCCTTCGAGCCAGCACCACCATTCAATGTGATAACACATTTTCACACAAAGGGTGGGGAGTGTATGGAACAATCTGCCAGAGGAGGTAGTTGAGGCAGGGACAATCCCAACATTTAAGAAACAGTTAAGCAGGTACATGGATAGGACAGGTTTGGAGGGATATGGACCAAATGCAGGCAGATGGGACAGTGTAGCTGGCTGGTGTGGGCAAGTTGGGCCAAAGGGCCTGTTTCCACACTATATCACTCTGTGACTCTATATCAACACAATTTTAATGTTTCCCATTACTTAATCTAAAATTGTCAACTATGGGATGAGCCAGGAAATCAAAGTGAATAGGTCATTGATTAAAAACTAATGATAAATCTACATTTATCAAAAAATAATAAAATTAAATTACAATCTTGAATGAAGGTTGCAATGCATGCATACCCCAAAAATCACAAATGTGTCTGGTCACACTCTGGGAGAACCAGGCTTTTTTGTCCCGATGCATCTTATCTTGAGGATTCAAGTGTTCACTGAAACAAAAGAAAAGATGAACTTTTCAATATGTTAGTGGACATAATACTGCCAAATACTCTATAATCAAAATGCTCTAGAACCAGTCATGCCCTCCACCTTTGGTTACTAAATGGCAGAACAGGAAGCAAAGCACAACAATAACCTTAAGCACATTGAAGAAAAGTATTTAAGCATTTTGTCTTTGAAGCTATGTAAAATGAATGTCTGGACTCAGAGTTACAATCAAACTTCAAGTTAATTTTGCACATAATTGATAGATTTTGGTGTTGTGTTTTGGAATTTATCCACGAATGAAGCAATGGCACGATCCTCCAGGTCAAGAATCAAGAGAGGCAAGAGTGTTTTATTCATAAAATGCTGGAGTAACTCAGCAGGTCAGGCAGCATCTCGGGGGAGAAGGAATGGGTGACGTTTCGGGTCGAGACCCTTCTTCAGACTGATGTCGGGGGTGGGACAAAGGAAGGATATAGGTGGAGACAGGAAGATAGAGGGAGATCTGGGAAGGAGGAGGGGAAGGGAGGGACAGAGGAGTGTTTAATTGTCATACGTCCCAGATCGAACAATGAAATGCAGCACCACAGAATAATGTGTAGGAAGGAATTGCAGTTGCTGGTTTACACCGGAGATAGACACAAAATGCTGGAGTAACTCGGTGGGACAGTCAGCATAACTGGATAGAAGGAATGGGTGAAGCTCAGTCTGAAGAAGAGTCCCGATCCAAAACGTCACCCATTCCTTCTATCCAGGGATACTGCCTGTCCCGCTGAGTTACTCCAGCATTTTGTGTCAATCCTGCAGGTAACTCAGGTGGCTACACAACAGGATAATACCGGGCTCGCTCATGGTTTGTAACTTTTAACTCACATCATAAACCTTTACCTTCTAGTTTTAGACTATATCCTGGGGAAAAAACTGAGATAATTCATCTTATCTATGCCCTTCATGACTTTACAAGCATCTATATCTACTTGTGCTCCAGCAAAAGCAATCTCAGCTTATCCAGTTTCTTCTAACTCATGCCCTCCAGTTTTGGCAAAATCCTTGTCAAAGTCATAGAGTGATACAGCGTGGAAACAGGCCCGTCGGCCCAACATGCCCACACCGGCCAACATATCCCAGCTACACTAGTCCCACCTGCCCGCGTTTGGTCCATATCCCTCCAAACCTGTCCAATCCATGTGCTTGCCTAACTGTTTCTTAAACGTTGGGATAGTCCCAGCCTCAACTACCTCCTCTGGCAGGTGTATTTCATCCATACACCCACCACCATTTGTGAGTCTCATAATTCAAATATTGTTTCACAATAGCACTTCAACTTCCTCCCACCCAATACCCTCCTGTCCTAACACTCTGTCCTTCTAACCACTTTTTAGTGGCAAAACATTCAATTCCCTTGGTTTTACTTGTGGAAACATCCTACAAATCTTTTTCCCTTTCCATCTATAATACAAGAACTTCCTCGACCCATTTGGTTATACTCACTGTACTCTCTCCTTTCTGCTTACTGCTCATTATTTTTTAGCACCTATTCATGAACCATCAATTTGATTTATGTTAAAGGAGAGCAACAAATGTATTAAAGCAAATTGCCCTAATCGTTTGCCAAAAATCAGAATAGTCGTGGAGTTTCATATTCATCATCTCTTTTATGTTTATTCGTACTCAAAGTAATTAGGGAAAAAATAACAGATGCCTCTTTTGAAGAACATAGATCTTATATTCACAAATAAACATAATAATCATTGCTCTAATGGTAAAAATGTACAAAAAGATTCATGTGAAATTTTGTTACGATAACGGTGATAGAATTAAATGGCCGTAACCATGAAATAAAGATCTGGTTGAAAAGGTAATAAATTATGATTTGTAATTCAAACTGTTAACTCTGGAAAGGGTTCAAAAAGGCATCACAAGAGATTGATGCTGGAATTTGGAGCAACAATGTAGATTCTCTGGAATGTGTAAAATATGTACAAATCTTAATTCCTTATGTAAATCCATAGAGTATTGTTTACAGGCAATTGTGTGCCAGGTAGGCTACCTCTGATATAATTGTATAGAATACTGTTTCATGGCTCTTATATCAGGGAACCAATGTTTACAGGGTACTCTAATCCTTTTACACATGTAATTATTTTATTGTTATTCTCTGCTGGTAGGCTCAATTCGAGGATAATCCTTTTCTCATGCAGGTTTAGTTTACTTTAATTTATTGTCAATGAAAAGCTTTTGTTGCGTGCTACCCAGTCAGCGGAAAGACAATACATGATTACAATCGAGCCATTTACAGTGTAGACTGATACACGACAAGGGAGTAACGTTTAGTGCAAGATAAAGGCAGCAATGTCCGATCAAGGATAATCCGAAGGTAGATAGTAGTTGAAGACTACTCCCTGGTTTATTGTTTACTGCTCCTGACAATATGACTTTAGGTTGATTTAGAAGTATAAACTGTTTCATCTTTGTAGTCAATGACAAGTTTTCCCCTAGGGGTCTGATATTTTCCCTCGTTTTATTTATATGCAATTTAATATTTTCCATGCCTCCATGACTTGTCAGCAATCCATACAGTTATAATAATAATAATAATAATGCATTACATTTATATAGCGCTTTTCATATACTCAAAGACGCTTTACAGGGATTTAGAGAACATAGGGAAGTGAATAAATAGATAAATAAGTAAACGAACAGAGAAAGGAGACAGAAGGTGAGGTGACCTTCAGTGGTTGAAGGCAGCACTGAACAGGTGAGACTTCAGTGATGTTTTGAATGTGGTGAGTGTGGAGGAGTCTCTGACGGTTTGGGGTAGTGAGTTCCATAGGGTGGGAGCAGCGATGGAGAAAGCCCTGTCCCCCCAGGATCTGAGTTTGGTCCGGATGTGGGGGGATAGGAGATTGGCAGCAGCAGAGCGGAGGGTGCAGGTGGGAGTGTGCCTGTGGAGGAGGTCGGTCAGGTAGGATGGGGCCAGGTTATGGAGGGCTTTGTAGGTCATGAGGAGGATTTTGTACTGGATTCTCTGGGGGATGGGGAGCCAGTGGAGTTTGTCAAGGACGGGGGTGATATGGTCACGGATCGGGGTGTGGGTGAGTAGACGGGCAGCGGAGTTTTGAATGTATTGAAGTTTACTGATGATTTTTGAGGGTGCGCCATAGAGGAGGCTGTTGCAGTAGTCCAGACGGAGACGGGCAATGTTTTTGAGGTGGAAGAAGGCTGTCTTTGTGATGTGTTTGATGTGTTTGTCGAAGGAGAGGGTTTGATCAAAGATGATTCCAAGATTCCGGATGTGAGGGTAGGTGGATACTGGGAGACCATCAATATTGAGGATGAAGTTTTGGGTGGATTTGGTGAACGTTTTTGGACCAATGATGATGATTTCAGATTTGTTGCTGTTGAGTTTGAGGAAATTTGATTGAAGCCAAGATTTTATTTCAGTGATGCAGTTTGTCAGTGTAGAGTGTGTGGTGGTAGAGATTGACTTGGTGGAGATGAGGAGCTGGATATCATCGGCGAAGCAGTGGAAGTTGAGACCATGACGGCGGATTAATTGACCAAGTTATGAGCATACAACATGGAAACATTCATCATAAAACATCCACACAGACTAGTGGAGCATCGATCTGTACTAAGCCCATCTTCCAACACTTTCCCATTTAACTGCCATGTCAAGGCAATCTCCCTGCTTGTCCAGACACCTCTTAGAGGTGATGCCCATAACATGGCGATGGTTCAACAATGAAGCATCTGAAGAAAGGTCCTGACCTGAAACGTCACCCATCCACGTTCTCCAAGGAAGCTGTCAGATCTGCTGAGTGTCTTTTGTAAACCAGCATCTGCAGTTCCTTGTTCCACCTTCCACCACTCTCTCTGGCAATGCACTCTAGGTACTGAACACTCTCTGGGTGAAGAAATTTCACCCTCACCATAAATCTATGTCCTCCAGTTTTATTCCCCTTTGATATGGGGGAAAGATTCCTGCAATCTACACTATCCATACACAGTCTGAATCAGTCTGAAGAAGGGTCTCGACCCTAAACGTCACCCATTCCCTCTCTCCTAGATGCTGCCTGACCTGCTGAGTTACTCCAGCATTTTGTAATACCTTCGATTTGTACCAGCATCTGCAGTTATTTTCCTACACAACTATCCATACTCATCATAATTTTACATAGTTCTATAATTCCTCATTTAACCTCCTCCACAACAAACCTAGCCTTTCCAGTCTCTCCTCGTAACGAAAAGTCACAACCCCAGTGCTGAAAAACTATATTATGCACTCGGGCATTTTTCTCTTCACACCACATGCTGCACTTGTGTATGGCGTGACTGTACACAAGTAGAACATAATTTGACTGGATAACACGAAAACAAAGCTTTCCACTGTAAATTGGTACAGGTGACAGTAATAAGCAATACAATCCAATACAGAAGCATTTTTCCACATACTTTCCAGAACATTCAGCCCACAGAATCTATGCCAGCTCACAGATTAATCCCAAAAATCCATTCCTCCCAATTATTTTCAAATAACCATTTCCCAGGGCAGGTATTTATTCACAAAATGCTGGAGTAACTCAGCAGATCAGGCAGCATCTCAGGAGAGAAGGAATAGGTGACGTTTTGGGTCGAGACCCTTATTCAGTCTGAGGAAGGGTCTTGACCCGAAACCTCACCCATTCCTTCTCTCCTGAGATGCTGCCTGACCTGCTGAGTTACTCCAGCATTTTGTGAATAAATACCTGCGATTTGTACCAGCATCTGCAGTTATTTTCTTACATTTCCCAGGGCAGGCTCACTACTTTCCAGTGGTCCGTATCTAAATAATGCAATTCTGCAGGCATTTCTAAATATGTTAAATAAATTTGAATTGCATAGCTGCCTTTATTAATTAAATCTTAATTACATTTAATATTAATTAAATCTTATTTTTTAAGAGCTTATATTAATTAAGATTTTATATTAATTAAATCTTATTTTTTAAGAGCTTGATAAAATCAAAGCTAATTGCTAATTGTTAATTTAATGTGAGCATTACGTCCCTGATGTTTACTCACATCATTACACACACACAGTGGAATAGTTAGTGGGCTCCTCCCAGGGGACAAACTTGGCAAAGGGACTTCCACTGCTTTACATAAGTCTTCAAATATTAGCAATTTCTTTCTCTGATAATTCCTTTGCATCCATCCCCCCGAAATCCAAGCTGTTTATTTACTTCTTACCTGCGAGGGAAAGCAAGAACCCCCTTTAGCCAAAGGTAGCACGGAGTGCCCCGCACAAAGATGGCGGCGACGAAGGGATGGAGGGGGGCACACCTGCGCTCAAGCACCGGGCGCGCCCCGCACAAAGATGGCGGCGACGAAGGGGTGGAGGGGAGCACACCACTGGGCGCGCCCCGCACAAAGATGGCGGCGACGAAGGGGTGGAGGGGGGCACACTTGCTGCGCTCAAGCACTGGGCGCGCCCCGCACAAAGATGGCGGCGACGAAGGGGTGGAGGGGGGCACACCTGCTGCGCTCAAGCACTGGGCGCGCCCCGCACAAAGATGGCGGCGACGAATGGGTGGAGGGGGGCACACCTGCTGCACTCAAGCACTGGGCGCGCCCCGCACAAAGATGGCGGCGATGAACGGGAGGGGGAGACACCTGCGCACAGGCACTCTGAATGCCCCGCACAAAGATGGCGACGCAACGAGTTGCGGCCCCCCCAGAGACCGTTGGCGGGCGGGCGCGCGCGCGCATCCGTCCAACGGTCCTCGACTCGCGACGCTGCAAGGCGGGAAAAAAAACGATTGGCTAAAGAGGTTGAACTGGCGCGAACCCAAAGTTGGCCTCATTTTTTGAAAACGTTTATTTCTGAAATAAAAGCACAACATGATCAGCAGGTAGGGACTGCATAGAAAACAGGTGCAGGAGGAGGCCATTTGAGCCAGCACTGCCATTCACTGTGATCATGGCTGATCGTCCACAATCATTAACCAGTACCTGCCTTCTCCCCATACCCCCTGATTCCACTGGCCCCTAGAGCTCTATCTAACTCTCTTTTAAATCCATGCACTGATTTGGCCTCCACTGCCCTCTGTGGCAGAGAATTCCACAAATTCACAACTCTCTGGGTGAAAAAGTTTCTTCTCACCTCAGTTTTAAATGGCCTACCCCTTATTCTTAGACTGTGGCCCCTGGTTTTGCACTCTCCCAACATTGGGAACATTTTTCCTGCATCTAGCCTGTCCAGTCCTTTTATAATTTTTGTACATCTCTATAAGATCCCCCTCTCATCCTTCTAAACTCCAGTGAATACAAGCCCAGTCTTTCCAACCTTTTCAAATATGACGGTCCCGCCAAGCCGGGGATTAACCTCGTGAACCTACGCTGCACTGCCGCAATAACAAGGATGTCCTCCCTCAAATTAGGAGACCAAGACTGCACACAATACTCCAAATGTGGTCTCATCAGAGCCCTATACAACTGCAGAAGGGCCTCTTTACTCCTATACTCAAACCTGTGGAAAGAAAACAGTTAATGCCTCAGCTCTTGGGACTGAGAAAGTGAACAAAAAAGAGAAAAACAAGTTGTTCGTTGCAGAAAAAGTCAGAGAGGGTGGATAGGACAAAGAGTATATCAATGATAGTATTTTCTGTTTTATCTCAGATTTCCGTTACCTACAGATTTCTTTTACATTTGATTATTTTGGGAGAGAGTAACAGAGTTCGTGCTTCAGGGACCTTGATTCACCAGATTATTTTTTCAGTTTTTAAAGAATTGGCCCAACATTTGTAGGAAGGAACTGCAAATGTGGTTTTTTTTTGAGAGAGATAAACATAAAATGCTGGAGTAACTCGGTGGGACAGGCAGCATCTGGAGAGAAGGAATGGGTGACGTTTCGGGTTGAGACCCTTCTTGAAGAATGTCACCCATTCCTTATCTCCAGCGATGTTAACAATCATGCCGAGTTACTCCAGCATTTTCTGTCTTATCTATGGCACGGCACGGTAGCGCAGCGGTAGAGTTGCTGCTTTACAGCGAATGCAGCGCCGGAGACTCAGGTTCGATCCTGACTAAGGGTGCTGCACTGTAAGGAGTTTGTACGTTCTCCCCGTGACCTGCGTGGGTTTTCTCCGAGATCTTCGGTTTCCTCCCACACTCCAAAGACGTACAGGTATGTAGGTTAATTGGCTGGGTAAATGTAAAAATTGTCCCTAGTGGGTGTAGGATAGTGTTAATGTACGGGGATCGCTGGGCGGCACGGACTTGGAGGGCCGAAAAGGCCTGTTTCCGGCTGTATATATATGATGATGATGATGATGATAATGTGTTGATTTATATTCTCAAATTGCTAAATTCATTACCAAAATTTAAAATTCTCTCTTTGTCAGTCTCCACCCAAGAGTACGGGAAAGCAATTGGTACATGCCCCAGCATTGAAGCTAGATGCATAATAGTTATTATGTATGATGATTTAAAGCTGGCACCAAGGCACTAAGTTCTCTATCTGTACTCTGTCTAATCATTGTTCGTGATTCTGCTAACCACAATGGTGTCTTCTGCAAACGTAGATGGAATTAGTGCTGAATTTGGCCGTACAGTCAAGAGTGTAAAGGGAATATAGTAGGGGACTGAGAACTCATCTTTGCAGGGCACCGGTGTTGAGAGTTATCATGGAGGAGGCGTTGTCACCTACCCTCACTGTTTGAGGTCTGTGGTTCAGATAGTTGAGGATCCAGTGGAAGAGGGGGAAGTTGATTCTTAGATCCCAGAGTTTGGATTTGAGTTTGGTTGGGTTTATGGTATTGAAGGCAGAGATATGGTTGATAAATAGGAGTCTAAGGTAGGAGTTCTTGGTGTCTAGGTATTCCAGAGATGTGTTTAGTGCCAGGGAGATGTCGTCTACTGTGCACCTGTTGTGACAATAAGCAATGGATCATGGCTAGCTGGGAGGATGGAGTTATTGTGCGCCATCACCAGTCTCTCGAAACACTTCATAACCTAACCTCACATGGACCTACAAAGTCTTTTTTAATTGCCTCAACTAATCGTCAGCTCCAATAATTGCCATTAGAGGATGGAATGGAATGCCAGTTGGCCACCTCAACTAATTGCTAGTTCCCTTGAATGGCATAATGGGCATAGTTTGGCATTGGGTTGGCACCATAGTCTAATTGTTTGCCACTGGGCTGTTTAGTTTAGAGAAATAGCATGTAAACAGATCCTTCTGCTAATGTTAATGTTTGCAACTATTTCCTTTAAGTTCTTGAGATGGAATTTATATCATCTGTGAGACTCATCGCTCTTTGGTGAAACTATTTTCTTCACTGGTGTAACTTCTTTGTGTTAATTTTGAACAAATGTACTTCGCTGATTCAATGTTAATTTCCTTGGGATGTTTGTCATTCCTTCTTCGTCCTTGACTAAAAGAACTAAGATAATATGTCTGGTACATCCTCATATCATCTTATCATATCATATATCATCATATCCTTATATCACTTGTTAAGCAACCCACCTGCTTCTGATCACCTCCTTTTTCAAGATATAATCATTTGATTTTTTTATTGATGATTTTAATGATGGGCAGGACTGTGGTGCAGTGGTAGAGTTGCTGCCTTACATATTGCTGCATACAGCACCAGAGACCTGGGCTCGAGTGTCGTCTGTACGGAGTTTGTTCGTTCTCGCCGTGACCGCGTGCGTTTTACTCCGAGATCTTCGGTTTCCTCCCACACTCCAAAGACGTACAGGTTTGTAGGTTAATTGGCTTGGTATAAATTGTAAATTATCCCTAGTGTGTGTAGGGTAGTGTTCATGTGCGGGGATCACTGCTAGGTTCGCTGGGCCGAAGGGCCTGTTTCCGCACTGTATCTCTAAACTAAACTAAAACTAATTTTGAAACTCTTCGCAAGGTATATTTTAATATTATTTTTACAACTGTTTGTTCATTCTTTGTATCTTTTCCATCACCAAGATATGGGTTTGTTTTTTGCTTGTATTTGAGCTTGTGATGGACTGAGCTGTTTCTGGTTCATGCAAGTCAAGAACAGAGCAGTCATTTAAAAGTGAGATGAGTAGGAAACTTCTACATGTAGAGGGTGGTGAATTTCTGGCAAGAATTGAAGGCAAGAATATTGGGGGCATCTAGAGAGGAAGTAGATACAGTTTTGAAAGACCAGGGAACCGAGGACGAATGAGAACACGAGATAAGGATTGGGGCAGATTGGCCATGATCATATTGAATGCAAGGGCAGGCTAAAGGCCTACTCCTGATCCTATTTCCTTAAATTCTTATTATCTCAGTTCTTGCTACAGATGGATTTGTTAACTATTGTGACCTTCACAATTTGCAATTATTGCATTTATCTTTGATCAAAATTTTCACAAGCATTTGTTACACAAACACTTGTATTTTTTCATTCATTTGATTTCCCTTCAATTTGTTGCTCCTCCTCTTCCTGAACACTTTGACCGATATCTCTGAGTGTATTGTGTCCAAATGTTTTATGCAAGCTGTATATAGAAAGTGATGCTCATCTTATCAAAGCAATCAGTAACAGAACCTCGGGGGTTTTATCTATAGCCCCTGACCTCACAGTGTTTTACTTGTGGAACATGTCACTTACATAAATCAAATTTCTCCCATCTGTCATCGAACGTAGAACAGTACAACATAAGTACAGGTCATTAGGCCCACAATGCCAGTGGCGAACATGATGCCAAGTTAACCTAAGCTCATCTGCCTGCACATGAAATGCCATTATCCTATCTGCCTCCACCATCAACCATTGCATCGAAAGAATACATAATAAAATAAAGATACAGTAGTCGCCATGGATCTTATAATATATATCACCGCTTATGTGTGACTAACATAAGTACAGGTAAACTGATATCGACAAAGGCAGTCCAAACGTAGCCTGTTGAATGTCACTCAAAGTTCAAGTGTTAGGCCTGGTACTTCACGGTGGGCCGGCAGGCACGACCTGCACGTGTACGGTACAGTCCCGCTGGAGACGAGACCGGTGGAATCGACCCCAGAGAGTGCGGTGAGATTGCTGGCGATGGGACGGGAGACGATGGCGGGAGGTGAGGTGGTGAGGTGGCGAGGCCACAGGCGAGGCCGGAAGGGCTGACAGACCGGGCAGCGGAGGCATAGACAGGCCGGTGTCCTCAGAGGGGTGCGGGTGGGTTAAATTTGAGTGGTTGGGCAGGAACAGAGGTGGTGCCAGTTCACACACTGCAGGATGTGCTGTCGGTTGCGCCTGTAAATTCCGCCGTCGGCTTCGACTAAATACGAACGAGGCTCGGGCGCTGGCCGAGATATCACCCCCAGGCGGTCGTGACCCTTTTCGGTCCGTAGGCGGACCACCTGACCGTTAGCCAGTGGTGGCAGAGGCCTGCTCGTCTTGTCGTACCAGCGTTTTTTGATGTCACATTTCCGTTGCAGCTGGGACTGAACATCAGATGGAAAGCGAACTCGTGGCTCCAGTGTATGTTTTGCAATGGGTAAAGTGGTTCTTGTCTGCCTGGACATTAGGCGTTGTGCGGTTGAACCAAGGATTGGATCGCGGGAGATGTTCCGCAGGTTTAGTAAGTCGAGGAAAACGTCGGATCCCGCTCTGCGGGAACGTTCCATCACCTGCTTGGCACTCCGGACGGCACGCTCCGCTAGCCCGTTAGACTGAGGGTACTCGGGGCTACTAGTGATGTGGCAAAAGTCCCAGCTTGCAGCAAATTCTTAGAATTGGAGGCTGGAGAATTTGCTGCCGTTGTCGGAGAGTAGGCAATGAGGAGCCCCGTGGACGGAGAAATGGCGTGCAAGCCTCTGGATCACTGCCGCGGAGGTGAGGCTCGGGAGCAGATCGATCTCGAACCACCCGGAGTACGAGTCGACTATGACTAAGTACCGCTTCCCTTTCCACTCAAAAATGTCAGTTGCCACGATGGACCACGGGAGGTCAGGAACCGGGTGTGCGAGGAGCGGATGTTTCTGCTGGTGCGGCGCCAGGCTGTTGCACACCGCACAGGACTCTACTTTTTGACGAATATAGTCAGACATTCCAGGTCGGAAGAACATGCTCTTAGCTCTCAAGATCGTCGCTTCTGTGCCTGGGTGTCCCCCATGGACGTTGTCGAAATATTTGCCATGTAAGGAGGCAGGAATCACAGGTTTGTGGCCCTTTACGACAATACCACCCTGCAGGACGAGCTCGTCGCGGACGGAGAAGAAGGGCCGTAAGGCAGCCAGCAGTCTGTTCTTCTTGACCGGCCATCCATGTCTTATGACAGAGGATAATGCTAGGAGGGTGTCATCGGCGGCAGTCTGGGCTGCCAGGTCCTCCAGGCAGGACGAGGGGACGTAGGAGACCATCATGACGGCAAACCCGTTCCCTGTCGAAGGAGAGCCGCAGGTTGCCCGCGGAGCTCGAGAAAGGGTGCCGCCAGGTGCATGTCCTTGCCCCGCTTGTAGACTAGAAAGATGTCGTACCTCTGAAGCTGCAGCATCAAGTCAAATTTATTTGTCACATACACATACACGATGTGCAGTGAAATGAAAGTGGCAATGCCTGCGGATTGTGCACACATTTTTTTTACAGTTACAGCATATAAATAAAGTTAATAAGTTACTATAGTGTAGACAAAAATTTAGTCTCTGGCGTTATAAAAGTTGACAGTCCTGATGGCCTGTGGGAAGAAACTCCGTCTCATCCTCTCCGTTTTCACAGCGTGACAGCGGAGGCGTTTGCCTGATCGTAGCACCTGGAACAGTCCGTTACTGGACTGGGGTCCCTCATGATCTTGCTTGCTCTGGATCTGCACCTCCTGATGTATAGGTCCTGCAGGGGGACGAGTGTAGTTCCCATGGTGCGTTCTGCCGAACGCACTACTCTCTGCAGGGCTATCCTGTCCTGGGCAGAGCTGTTCCCAAACCAGACTGTAATGTTGCCGGACTGGATGCTCTCTGCAGCCCCAGAGTAGAAGCAATGGATCCTCAGAGACACTCTAAATTTCCTCAGTTGTCTAAGGTGGTAAAGGCGCTGCTTTGCCTTACCCACCAGTGCGGCAATGTGCGTTGCCCACGTCAGATCCTCTGTGATGCGGACTCCCAAGTATTTAAAACTGCTCACCCTATCCACAGTAGACCCATTTATCTCCAGTGGTGTGTACGTCCTTGGATG
Organism: Rhinoraja longicauda; assembly: GCF_053455715.1. Taxonomy (NCBI): domain Eukaryota; kingdom Metazoa; phylum Chordata; class Chondrichthyes; order Rajiformes; family Arhynchobatidae; genus Rhinoraja; species Rhinoraja longicauda. The sequence goes on from NC_135990.1 coordinate 6,633,193, forward strand.
TTTAGCCCTTCTGAAGTCCACAATCAGCTCCTTCGTTTTAGTGACATTCAAGAGGAGCCTATTGTCCTGACACCAGAGTGCCAGATCTGCCACCTCCTCCCGGTAGGCCTTCTCATCGTTGTTGGAGATCCGGCCCACCACCACAGTGTCATCAGCAAACTTGATGATGGAGTTTGAGCTGAACCTGGCCCCACAGTCATGTGTGTACAGGGAGTACAGTAGGGGGCTAAGGACGCAGCCCTGGGGGGATCCTATGTTCAGGGTGAGGGAGCTAGATGTGTGTTCCCCCATCCTGACCACTTGGGGCCTGGCGGTGAGAAAGTCCAGGACCCAGGCACACAGAGGGGTGCTAAGCCCCAGTTCCAGCAGCTTCTCAACCAGTCTGCTGGGGACTATTGTGTTGAATGCTGAACTAAAGTCAATGAACTGCGTCCTCACATAGCCCCCCTGGTTGTCCAGATGAGAGAGAGTGGTGTGTAGAACCTGGGAGACCACATCATCCGTGGACCTGTTCGGACGGTATGCGAACTGTAGTGGGTCCATGTTGCGAGGAAGGAGGGCGCAGATGTGCTTCTTAACTAGCCTCTCAAAGCATTTCATGACAACCGAGGTGAGGCCACCAGTCGGTAGTCATTTAAGCACGCTGGAGAGGCATTCTTTGGCACCGGTACAATGATGGATCTTTTGAAGCATGCAGGGACCACGGACTTGGCCAAGGAGAGGTTGAATATTGTGGTGAGCACTGGAGCAAGCTGAGTAGCACAAGACTTTAGCACTATACCATCTGGGCCTTCAGCTTTCCTCGTGTTCACACGCGTCAGAGCCCACCTCACCTCATGCTCGGACACCGAGAATGTGTGCACATCCCCGGCGGTGGATCCCCCTCCAGCCTCGCTAGCCAGCGCCCCTTCGGTGCTGTTTTTAGACGGCAAGCTGGTGGTGTTACCCGTCTCAAACCGTGCATAAAAAGAGTTCAGGTCATCAGCTAAGGAGGAGCCGGCACTTCCGGTTGAGCGGGTGCTGGACCTGTAGCTAGTTATTGTCCGTAGCCCCTGCCAAAGGCGCCTGGTGTCCTGCTGCTCCATCTGTGACTCCATCTTGTCCCGGTACCTCCTTTTTGCATCCTTCACTGCCTTTCGCAGTCGGTAGGACTCTCCCTTGCAGTCGTCCATGTTGCCGGATGCCAGGCCAGAATTGTAAGCAGCGGTGCGAGCATTCAAGGCCACGCGAATAGACCTGTCCACCCAGGGTTTTTGGTTAGGGAAGATACTGACCCTTACCGTGGGGATGATGGTATCGGCTATTGAGGCAATGGTCCTTAACCGCTTCCGCAAACTCATTTACGTCTCTGGAACTTGCTTGGAACATGTTCCAGTCGACTTCGCTAAGTGCATCTTGCAGCATGGCCTCTGAATGGTCAGCCCACCGCTTTACGTCCCTCGTCACTGTCGCTTCCCGTACTATCCGTTGTTTATGCTCCGGCAGCAGGAAAATGGCAGCGTGGTCAGATTTTCCAAAAGGAGGGAGAGAAACGGCCTTGTAGCCTTTCCTGAACGGCGTGTAGCAGTGGTCCAAAGTTCTTTCCCCCCTCGTGACACACGTGATGTGTTGGTAGAAGTTGGGCATGACCTTTTTGAGATTTCCCCTATTGAAATCTCCAGCCACCAGCACAGCCGCATCAGGGTTCTTGTTTTGGTGTCGACACAACACATCGTGTAGGGTCGACAGTGCCACGTTGGTGTCCGCATCCGCTGGAGCCGCGCAGGGGCGGCGTGCATTGGCTTGCTTACAATGCTAATGAGTGGCTGGTGGTCTGTTTCGATCGTGACCTTCTTGCCGAAGATGAAATCATTGAATTTTCTGCAAGCGAAGATGACCGCTAGCAGCTCTTTCTCGATTTGCGCATATCGTTGTTCGGTGTCTGTCATAGTACGAGAGGCGTAGGCAACAGGTCTGTGGCCGTCACTGCTGTGTTGAAGGCAGACGGCACCCAGTCCATACTGCGAGGCATCGCAAGACAGCGTGACGGGCAGCTTGACATCGTAGTACGTGAGTGTGGGGGCACAAGACATCTGTTGTTTCAGAGTGTCGAACGCTCTCTGTTGCTGTTCATGCCAGCCCCAAACAGTGTCTTTGTGAGTTAGTAGGCGTAAAGGGGCAGATATTTCACTAAACTTCGGGATGAATTTTCCCAGGTAGTTAACCATTCCGAGAAAGCGCTACAGACCGGTCACATCGGAGGGCGCTGGCAGTTCATTGATCGCGATCGTTTTAGATGGATCGGGTTTGAGACCGGCGCTCGTGAATATGTGGCCCACGTAGTTGACTTCGCTCACCCAGAATTTGCACTTAAGCGGGTTGAGCTTGAGATTGATCTCTTTGGCGCGGTCGAGGACTTTCTTCAGATTTGCCTCGTGGTCCTCGACATTCTGACCGGCGACGAGGATGTCGTCAACCACAATCGAGCAGGGGTATCCGGCAAATAGCTGTTCCGCGGTGCGCTGAAACACCTCGCTAGCTGAGTTTATGCCGAAGGGCATACGTAAAAATTTGAAACGTCCAAACGGTGTACAAAAAGTGGTCAGCTTGGAGGAGTTGTGATCTAGCGGAATCTGCCAGATGGAGCTCAACAGTTCCGACAGTCTTGATTGAGCCCCCTCCAAAGGGAAGCAGTGAGGCCATGGTTGGCTTGATGCCCTTGGCATTACGAATCCTGTGGAGCTCTGATAAGGTAATAACGTTGCAGCGAGCCCCTGTGTCGAGCTTTGCACACAGCAGAGACACAAGTTCAAGCCTGTCCTCAGATACCCTCTATGTGGAATTTGCACATTCTTCCTGTGAGAGGCACTCCGTTAATGAGGAGGATGACCATGGGATCGAGATGTTTAGCAGATGGGTCTGATAAGGAATGTATATTGATATTCAGTTTGTTGATAGCAGCTAGGTCATGCTCGTTAAACACAGGGAGTGATGCAGGTGCTGCGTGAGACGGCTCTGGCTGTAGCAGATGTACCGACTTGTTTTGTCCCGACTCTGTTCCCATGCGAACGACAGCAGCGGACAAAATGGTTTCTACGTTTGCAGTAATGACAGACTTTTCCAAAAGCAGGGCACTGCTCCCGAATCCCAGCGTGTGAGCCCCCACAGTTACTACAGTTGTTGATGTGACCGGCACAGGATCTGCCGGGCACTTCAGAAAGTGGGCGTTGAGCACGGTAAAATGTGCCGGCAACAATCACGTCAAACGCAGAGTGGGGTCCTGGCCCCAAGGATTTAGTGTGTGAGGCAGTTAGCTCAGCAACTCGACAGCGATACTCAACCACCTCTAGGGTGAGGTCAGCATCACGTAGTAGTTCATCACGCACCTTGTCATCAAGGATGCCACAGACCAGTCTGTCCCGAACGAGACTGTCACACAAATTGTAGAACGTGCACCGCTGGCAATATATCTCAGGGAGCTAATGTAAGCTTCAACAGGCTCACCTTGCTTCTGGTTGCAAGTAAAAAATCTGTGGCGCTCCATAACGAGATTCGAGCGCAGCTCGCAAAGCTGTCGGAACTTTGTCAGGAGGCAGTCCGGGTCCTCCATAGATTCCGCCGGGACCTGAACACCTGCGGAAGTTATCCGGGCCGGTGCGTAGTGGAACCGGTGAGCACGGCGAATGGCCTCACTGCCCGCCAGGTTGAGGAGAATAGCAGCACGAGTAGCTGGAGGTGCAGCATGATGTGCTGCCTGAATATAGATCCTGAAATCCTCCTCGAAGATGTGCCAGCGTTCAGCGAGGTCCCCTTCAAATACGAGTGGGTCAGGCTTGCGAAACGCTCCAGCCATAGTGAGACAGTAAATCAAAAAAAAAAAAACTGAAGCAGTGGTAGTGGGTCTAGAACTCCTGACACCATGTATTCATGCCAATACACAAGAGTTGCAACTCATAGTTTATTTGTACTCAAGCGGAGGTAACCATACGTGCTATCGTCTTCACAGTCTGGTCACGGTCTGCCTGGAAGGCAGCGACCGGCAGCGTATATAGTCAAAGTGGGGGTGAAGATCCGGACTGGAACGTGTGTGGAATGTGCAGCATGCATAGTGAATGTGACGGTATATATATAATAATAATAATAATAATACATTACATTTATATAGCGCTTTTCATATACTCAAAGACGCTTTACAGGGATTTAGAGAACATAGAAACGAACAGAGAAAGGAGACAGAGGGTGGGATGACCTTCAGTGGTTGAAGGCAGTACTGAATAGGTGAGACTTCAGTGATGTTTTGAATGTGGTGAGTGTGGAGGAATCTCTGACGGTTTGAGGTAGTGAGTTCCATAGGGTGGGAGCAGCGATGGAGAAAGCCCTGTCCCCCCAGGATCTGAGTTTGGTCCGGATGTGGGGGGATAGGAGATTGGCAGCAGCAGAGCGGAGGGTGCAGGTGGGAGTGTGCCTGTGGAGGAGGTTGATATAGTGAAGGTGAACTAGCATGCACAATCTACAGGTAGGTAACAATGTGACGGTGATTACAATGGCCAAGGGTGAGTGGAGGCGGACACACAGATGAATTTGTGTGCTCGAGCCCCAGTTCCAGAAATAATCCAACCAGTTTGGTGATAGGTAGAGAGACACAGCACGGAAACAGACCCTTTGGCCCACGAAGTCTACGCTGACCATCAACAAACCATTTGCACTAACTTCATCCAACTTTATCCTCTCCAAAGAGAGACACAAAATGCTGGAGTAAATCAGCAGGATTGGCAGCATGTCTGGAGAGAAGGAATGGGTGACGTTACTGGTTGAGACCTTTCATTAGACAATATCCTCTCCATGTTGTTATCAATTGCCCCGCAGATTCCATCACTCCCTACATTCTCGGGGCGATTTGCCGCAGTCTCCCAGGCTGACCTACCTGCACCTTTTTGGGATGTGGGAGGAAACCAGAGGAAACCCACGAGGTCACAGGAAGAATGTGCAAATTCCACATAGAGGGTATCTGAGGACAGGCTTGAACTTGTGTCTCTGCTGTGTGAGGCAGCGGCTCGACCAGCTGTGCCATAGTGAAGTGGTGGACAATGCAAATATTTTTTGGGGGAAATTGGAACTTCAGTGAATTAACTGATCCATTGTAGCGACCATAGAGATTAGTCCTGGGAGTCGAACCCTCAGATTGGCCAGCAAGGTCACGTGTGAGTGCGACCGTAGGGATTGGTCCAGGGAGTTGAGCCCGCTGATTGGACAGCGTCGTCACGTGTGGTTTTGGTGCCCAAAACCAGTCAGTTAGGAGAGTTCTTCGAAGTGAACAGTTAGAATTAATGGTTGTCTGTAATCTCGTTCGTTATACTTTGTAATCGAATGTTGCTGTCGCAATAAACTTCTTCAACAAAGAACAAGCCTCCAGACTCGCCATATTGGTGACCCCGACGTGATCCAGCCGATCACCTACCATGAGTGAACAAGACGCCTCGTCTTTGGTTCCTGCAGCTAAACGCGGTCAGCATTCACCTTCCGCCGTTTTGGGCACATCAACCGCAATCCTGGTTTGCCCATTCCGAAGCTCAGTTTTACCTAAGAAACATCTCGACGGACGCGACAAAGTACTATTACCTCGTCAGCGCCCTACCGCCGGAGACGTCCGCGCGGGTGATGCAGTTCATCATCGACCCTCCTGCAGACGACAAGTACGAGGCACTGAAGGTACTCTTGTTACGAACCTTCGGATTCAGTAGGCATGACAGAGCTAAGAGGCTTCTGCACCTACCGGATCTCAGAGATCGGCTGCCGTCCGCCCTCATGGCTGAAATGTTGGCGCTAACAGGTGAACACAAGGATTGCCTCATGTTCGAGCAGGCTTTCAGAGAGCAGCTTCCCGAGGATGTCAAGCTCATGCTCACGGATTGTTCTTTTAAGGACCCCATGGCATATGCAGAGAAAGCTGATGCGCTCATGGCATCCAAATCAAAAAGAAACAGTTCGATCAACAAGGTCTCGGCATCAGCGGGCGGGCTGCAGCGGCAGCAAGATGGCGCCGCGTCTCCCGCCATTTCTCCAAAAGCCCGCCAAAAGGATTCGCACAAGCGCGGCTGGTGTTATTACCATCTACGATGGGGTGGAGAAGCCCGCAACTGCCACTCACCTTGCACCTTCTTGGGAAATGCCTCGGCCGATCGTACATAGAGGCGGTTGCGATTGGCCAGAACCGACGCCTCTACGTCCGAGATCGATTCACGGACACGGAATTTTTGGTTGACACGGGAGCCATAGTCAGCATCGTGCCGCCGACCGACCTCGAAACCCGATCGGGTAAGACAGGGCCTACCCTCATCGCGGTTAACGGCAGCCCCATCCGCATGTACGGTACGCGGACAATGTCCCTGGCTTTCGGGCACCCGCACCTACGAATGGCCATTCATCATCGCGGAAGTCGGTCAGGCGATCCTGGGCACAGATTTCCTCTGGGCCTTTTCACTAGTCCCCGATGTCCGCGGTAACGGCCTTCGACCCTCCGCCAGCAGCGAGGAGCCCGCCGCTCCACCGGCCGCCACCCCGCCCAGCCCGACTGTCCAGGCCGTCGTCGCGGCCCCCGACCCGTATGCTGCAGTCCTGGCGGAGTTTCCGGAGCTGCTCGTTCAGCGGTTCGACGCACCTTCTGCCCGGCACAGTGTAGTCCGCCACATCCGCACCGAGGGACCCCCCATCTTCGCTAGGGCCAGGAGGTTACCGCCCGACAAACTGGGGGGTGGCGCGGGCAGAATTCCGGAAGATGGAAGAAATGGGCATTGTCAGTCAGTCCGACAGCCCGTGGGCCTCTCCGTTGCATATGGTCTCCAAAGCATCTGGGGGGTGGAGACCATGCGGCGATTACCGGCGCCTCAATGCCGTCACCACAGCCGACCCCTACCCCATACCGCACCTCCAAGACTTCTCGTCTGGGCTGGAAGGTGCCGTGGTTTTCTCCAAAATCGATTTAGTGCGGGGCTACCACCAGATCCCTGTGCACCCGGAGGACATACCAAAGACTGCCACGATCACTCCGTTCGGGTTGTTCGAACGGTTGCGCATGCCTTTCGGTTTAACGAACGCGGCACAGGCTTTTCAGCGACTCATGGACTGCGTTGGTCGAGATTTGCCTTTTGTTTTCATTTATTTAGATGATATCCTGGTCGCCAGCCCCTCGAGCAGGAACACCTGGCCCACTTGCGGACCATATTCCGGCGGCTCCAAGACCACGGGCTCATCATCCAACCCTCCAAGTGTCAATTTGGCCTGCATTCTCTTGATTTCTTAGGACACCAAATCACCCCTGCCGGCGCCACCCCTTTGCCCGAGAAGGTGGAGGCTATCCGTGCATTCCCGCGGCCCACCACAGTGAAGGGGTTGCAGGAGTTCGTGGGCATGGTGAACTTCTACCATAGGTTCGTCCCGGCAGCAGCACGGGTCATGCGCCCGCTCTTCCAGTGTCTCGCGGGCAAACCTGTGGAGTTAGAATGGTCCGCGACCGCTGAGACGGCCTTTGAGGCAGATAAAGCGGCTCTGGCAGACGCTACCATGCTGGTCCACCCGAGTGCCTCCGCCCCCACGGCCCTGACGGTCGATGCGTCGGACGTGGCGGTGTGATGTCTGGTGTGATGTTTCCCTTCCCCGTCCCAGGCCGGTGGTGCCGGCCTCCCTCCAGCGCCGGGTGTTTGATGCCATTCACGGGCTGGCGCACCCGTCCATCCGCTCCACCTCTGCCTTAGTGGCCGCTCGGTTTGTGTGGCATGGCCTGCGAAAGCAGGTAGCCGCTTGGGCACGTTCCTGCGTTCCCTGCCAGACCGCTAATGTTCACCGCCATGTTCAACCCCCGGTGCAAGAGTTCGCGGTTCCAGCGGTCCGTTTTTTCCATATTCATGTTGATTTAGAAAAACCTTCCTCCCGGGGCTACACTCATCTGCTCACGGTGGTTGATCGATTCACCCGGTGGCCGGAGGCTTTCCCGTTGTCCGATACCTCCGCTGCCTCTTGTGCCCGGGCCCTGGCCCTTCATTGGGTGGCCCGTTTCGGTGTTCCGTCCGTCATTACCACTGACAGGGGATCCCAGTTCACCTCTGCCCTCTGGGCCTCGCTGGCGGAGCTGTACGGCTCCCGGTTGCAGCACACCACGGCGTACCACCCACTGGCTAATGGGCTCGTGGAGAGGTTTCACCGGCAACTTAAGGCGGCCCTCAGTGCACGGCTGGAAGGCCCGGACTGGGTAGACCAACTTCCCTGGGTCCTTTTGGGCATCCGGACTGCTCCCAAGCAGGATCTCGGTGCTTCGTCCGCGGAACTAGTATATGGCTCGCCACTTCGAGTGCCCGGGGATTTCCTGCCAGAGTCCTCTGGTCAGCAGCCTTCAGTTCCGTCGGTTTTGGCATCACTCCGGGCACGCGTGGGTTCCCTGGCTCCAGTTCCTACTTCGTGTCATGGGTGTTTCATGGTACATGAACCGCCTGTCTTGAAGGACTGTGAGTTTGTGTTTCTGCGTAGGGATGCCCATCGTTCCCCGTTGCAGAGGGTCTATGAAGGCCCGTTCCGCGTGTTGCGTAAAGGGACGGTCACCTTCACCTTGGATTTGGGCGGCAGGAGTGAGCTCGTCTCGGTGTCCAGGCTCAAACCTGCACACTTGGATCAGGACCGCCCTGTCCTGGTCGGCCAACCGCCTCGGCGGGGCCGTCCTCCTGCAGTTCCACCCGATCCGGGACCCCCCGCTCCTGTGGTTCCGGCAGCCCCTCTCCTTACTCGTTCTGGTCGTGAAATCCGGCTCCCTGCTAGGTTCCGTACCTCGGGTTCTGGGGGGGGGGGGTCATGTAGCGACCATAGAGATTAGTCCTGGGAGTCGAACCCTCAGATTGGCCAGCAAGGTCACGTGTGAGTGCGACCGTAGGGATTGGTCCAGGGAGTTGAGCCCGCTGATTGGACAGCGTCGTCACGTGTGGTTTTGCCGCCCAAAACCAGTCAGTTAGGAGAGTTCTTCGAAGTGAACAGTTAGAATTAATGGTTGTCTGTAATCTCATTCGTTATACTTTGTGATCGAATGTTGCTGTCGCAATAAACTTCTTCAACAAAGAACGAGCCTCCAGACTCGCCATACCATAACCTTTCAGAGACATTCCATGTTCCTGTTTTTACTTCAACATCTGCCGTTGCTTGTGATCAAAGTGTCCTTTCAATTTTTCTTGGGCTTTCTTCCATCCTTGCCCCTTCCCCTTCCTTCCCTGTTTCGTTTTTCCGTTGTATGAAAAAACTATTCTTCCTACCACCACCTCTCCTCCACTATTTCAAGGCAGCGGCCAACACAGTCAAAGTCAATTTGCAAATCAATCCTCATTTGTATTTAATAAAGATACGTGTTGAACTGCACTTTACACATTTACATCCTAATTAAATGATGTGACCTGATTCCAGATCTGAACCCTGAATCCTAGATCCAAAAACGATATCGCAAACAAATTCTAAAACTCAAAAAACATTAGTACATGAAAGTCTTCAGCAACATCTTTTAGCCTTCTAAAAAAATCATTGTTAAGTAAATCAATACTTAAGAATGTTCCCCGATTGTTTCAATTTATCAGACAGCGCAGTGGCGCAGTAGTAGAGTTGCTGCCTCACAGCGCCAGAGACCTGAGTTCAATCCTGACCACGGGTGCTGCCGTGTGTTCTCCCTGTAATCGCGTGGGCTATCTCCGGGTGCGCCAGTTTCCTCCCACACTCCAAAGAAGTGCAGGTTTGTAGGTTAATTGTGAATGATCAGCCATGATCACATTGAATGGCGATGCTGGCTCGAAGGGCCGAATGGCCTATTCCTGCACGTATTGTCTATTGTCTATTAATTAGCTTCTGTAAATTGCCCCTATTGTGTACGATGCCAAAAGTGAGATAACATGGAATTAGTGTACAGGTGATCGATGGTCAGCATGGGCTCGATGGGCCAAAAGGCCTGTTTCCATGCTTATCTCTAAATTAAAACTATCTCACGCTGACCATCGATCACTCGTTCACATAATGGTTCACCACAGTCCATACACACTAGGGACAATTTACAGAGGCAATCAGCCTACAAAAACGTACGTCTTTGGGATGTGGGAGGAAACCGGAGCACCCAGAGAAAACCCACGTGGTCACAGGGAGATCGTGCAGCACCTGAGGTCAGGATGGAAACCCAGGTCTCTGGGGCTTGGTTTATAGTTTCATTTTAACCACCATACTTCTGAAAATGTAGCATCGTCTCAGGAGGGCACGAGTTTGCCAATAATCTGTATTTCCAGAATAGATGGTGAAGGATCAAACAGGCACAAAGTGCTGGAGTAACTCAGCGGGTCAGGCAGCATCTCTAGAGAAGATGGATAGGCGTATGTTTAAATGCTGGAAATGAGGATGGCAGTGTGATAATTGGCTTGGCAGGACCAAAGGATGAAGATACAAGAGACTGCAGATACTGGAATCTTGAGCAAAAAGCAAAGTGCTGGAGGAACTCAGCGGGTCAGGCAGCATCTGTGCAGGGAAATGTTATGATAACATTTTGGTTTCAGACCCTTCTGTCAGTCTGAAGATGGATCCTGGCCAGAAACGTCATCTGATCATTCCCTCCACATATGCTGCCTGACCCACCGAGTTCCTCCAGCTTTTCATTTTCGAAACAAGGGATGATCCTGGGATTGTCAAATCAAATTCTTTACCTTCAGTCTGAATAATCACACGTGATACTGGATTAGCACATCAGATTTATTCCACCATGGGGTTCTTCCCGAGAAGATCTCCAGACACAACACTAGTGTCTGAAGAGACCTCAACTCAGGGCAGGAGGGGAAGAACAACTTCTCCACCATTGTTTACTTTTTTATACAGAAAAAGAGAGGTGTGACAAAAAGAAATCAAGGACCAATTACACATCTAATACAATGACCAATTACACATCTAATACAATTTCCATGGTTACAGAGAAGACAAAATCATTGATACAGGTCACATGCTCAAAAACCAAACCATTAATATAAGTCACATGTATTTAGAGAAACGCATCAATTTACCTAGCGTGGATTCAAACTTCTCCTACTTTCACACGCACCCAAATAAGGAGTTGCTAATAAGAAAGAAACTTTCTTATCTCTATAGACGAGCAATCTCGCAGCTGCATGACCTTGCTTTACTGTTTCAATACACAGTACTCGCAGTCAGACAGAGTGGGAGAGGACAATAGCCCATCTCTTCTGTACACTCCTTATCACTCGTAAAGGGACAAACACATTCTGTTCCCAAGGATAACATTTCTGCCACAAGCATCCATCTTACTGCTTTCCACTAAAATAAGCATCCATTTTATATTAGCTAAAACAACAAAATAAACCATCTTTACTACAACAAAATATAATATCTCTAATTGACTATACCAGCTAATAGCATAGATTCTCATTATATGTCAGTGCTGGACTAGGTGTCCTGTATTCTAGCTGCTAATAACAGTCGCAAAAATACCCATTTAATGTTAAAGAAAAGTCAATAAAATAAAAATTGACAAAATGCTTTGGTTTAATGAAACTTTCCCTGGTTAGAGACTTTTCACAGCTTTTTCCCTGCGGAATAAATTGTAAGATTATGTTATCCATCATAAAGACGTCTGCAGAAAATAACACAAATACCGCTTTTACGATAAGGTACAATTAAAAGTGACTTGTAGCCTTTTACCCACTGGTATAACATCATGGTCTTTCACAATAACAAAGATTCAAATTTTGTCTTCTAATGACGTGTCTGCAGAACAGTCCTTGAAAGTGGGATATAAAAACAGGAGTGAGAAAAAAATATTCAGATGTGAGAGGCTGCAAGGCGAACTGCAAGTGTTACAATGATCAGAGGATGTTTTCGATTCTCCTTATTCGCCAGTGCTTCTTGTCAAGGGGGTACATTTCCCTCCCTGGAGCATCATTTCACCGTGTTCCCCCGTCGGAATTATTCAGAAACAAGTGAATCACGTACTTCTTTGGAACCAACTCTGAAATCGTATGATGAGTTACCGGGCAACTGGAGAAACAATTGGGTCAATGCATTTAGTTTCTGGAGGAACAATGATGTCAAAAATACACATAATCTCATGTTAAATAACTTCAAAAAGTATGGTCCAATTTACAGGTAAGAAAATCTGCCTCAACGAAATTAAATTCATGTTTAAAGAGACTCTTATAAGTTCTTTGATGTACAAGTCAAATTTATGTGCTCAGCATTAAGGTGGCACAAACGCTCTTGAATATTTGAGATAATATTTTGTTAAAAAGACTCTTGAACAAGTATATTTAAATCAAGGCACAAGGAACTGCAGATGCTGTTTTGCAAAAAAGACACAAAGTGCTGGAGTTACCCAATAGGTCAGCAGCACCTTTGGAGAACATGGATAGGTGACATTTCGAAAGAAATCCTTCTTCACACTGAAGAATAATCCCGACCCGAAACATCACCTATCCATGTTCTCCAGAGATGCTCCTTGACCCACAGAATTACTCCAGCACTTTGTGTTTTTTAAAAATATTTAAATAAGCTTTGTTCCCCCACTGTGCATGGCAGTTAGCTAAATTTATAGCTAAAGTGGATGCAAATGACAACTCTGCAAAATTTGTTCTTAAAGCAATTGAGCTTTTGTCTTTATAGTTGAAGGACCTAAATAAGTTATGAATTTATAATTCTACATATTAAGCAATGACACACAACCTATCCTGATTTGACTAAATAAAGTGAGAAGTGTTGGAAAATAACTGCAAGATGCTGGTACAAATCGAAGGTATCACAAAATGCTGGAGTAACTCAGCAGGTCAGGCAGCATCTAGGAGAGGGAATGGGTGACGTTTCGAGTCGAGACCCTTCTTCATTCAGACTGAATAAAGTGAGAACATATTTCTCTAATGTGATAGATCTTTGCATTATTTTTCTCCAATTTTCGTATTAACACAATTTCACCCACAGCTATGCCTCAGATCTTTAAAAGGTTGGGAGAGAGGTACTGCAACATTTACTTCTGCTTTGTCAAAATATATGTGAGTGATTCCTCATAAGCTTGTATTCCCTTGAGATCTTGAACGTGACTGTAGGATTTTATGCTTTTGCACTTCTTGCCCATCTCAAGAGCACCAACCCAGAAGGTCAAACATATACAAGGACAGTGAGTTTCATTTCACCCAATCTTATGGTGTGTAGCAGCAAAGTAGCACCTATCATTGGACCAGTCATCCAGCAGTCTGCACCAGCTGTTTTGAGTAGAAATCTTATCAAAGCAGAAATTTTAGACTGTTAATTAAATAGCCTGCAATTGTTGTCAATGGTTGTAAAACCTCAGTATCAATTCAGGTTCTGGGTTGAGATCCACGGAAATGTTTTGATCATAACTGTCACTCTTGAATGGTCCTTGATCCTTGATCAGACTTTGCTGGCTTTACCTTGCTCGAAAACGGTATTCCCTTATCAGGTATCTGTACACTGTAAATGGCTCGACTGTAATCATGTATTGTCTTTCCGCTGACTGGTTAGCACGCAGCACAAGCTTTTCACTGTACCCGAGATAATAAACTAAACGGAATGGTCCTGCAATAGTGTCGTTCAATGGAAGGACACAACGTGCTGGAACAACTCAGCGGTTCAGGCAGCATCTCCGGAGAACTTGGAGAGGTGATATTTCGGATCGAGACCCTTCTTCATTCAATGGAAGTTAAGAATGAACAAAAATGTTGACCTTGCCAACACACACATCCTATAAGAAAAACAAATACCAGACCTTCAGATAAAGACTGATAAAAGCATCATAGATCGTCAGAAACTGAAGGCCAGATCACAGGGTAGCAGCTGTTTACACCTTGAGATTTACAGCACGGCACAAGTTCATTCAAACAGGAATGGGTGGACATTGGATGGTTGAAAGAAATGGTTGAAGAGAGACCTTAATGGACCTGTGGTCACAGATTAGTGGAATGAGCCCCTTTATTCCCACGGGGACAGGAAAAATCAAAGTGAAATATTCTTTTGTCCAAGCTGAACCATGCTGAGGAAGAAAGAGCGGCACATTCAGGGCCGTTTTTACAGCATTATGGGCCCCCGGGCAAAGCAGTGTACTGGGGCCCCTACTGTTACTCTCCCCCACCCCCCTTTCCCTACCAGCCCCCCTCCCCCCTGTCGTGCCGGCGAAAAGCACTTACCGAAAAGCACTTAGCGATGGACTTAGGGTGCTACATTGTTGCGAAAAGCACTTACAGATCGCTGTGAGAAGCACTTAGTGATGGAAAATGTTGCGAAAAAAGCACTTATTGAACCTACATTTTTAAAGTGGTATTTATTTATTGCAAGTCACTTAACATACACAGATCAGCATGGGGCCCCTATGCTCGTGGGCCCCCGGGCAAGTGCCCATCAGGCCCATGCGTTAAGACGGCCCTGGGCACATTGGCGCGGTGGTAGAGTTGGTACTTTAGAGCGCCACAGACTAGGGTTCGATCCTGACCTCGGGTGCTGTGAATGGCGATCGCTGGTTGGTGCAGGCTCAGTGTTTCCACATTGTATCTTAACGACAAAGAGGTTAGCTGTGAGAAACAAAGTAATTTAATGTCTGCTTTGCACATTAGTGTTTGTGAAATCTGCTATCTGGGGAAAAAGCAACTGCAGAGAGATGTAAGCATTGTAATTATTGAAAAACACTGCATCAGCCAAGCAGACTGCTTACATCAAACAAAGTCACAAAGTGCTCCGAAAGCTGAAACAGTTTAAAGAGAGGAGGATACATAAACACTGATCACCTTGACAGCAACTGGCAGAGTTTGAAGGCTGTCTGATTATTGTACAATGTTCAATTCCACACAAAAATCAAGAGAAAATAAAGCAGTCCAGCTTACATGCAGAAAACCCCAGACAAAGTTCAGACATGCGCTAACAAGAATATAAGAAAAAAGGGTCGACACAAAATGCTGGAGTAACTCAGCGGGACAGGCAGCATCTCTGGATAGAAGAAATGATGGCATTTCGGCTCGAGACCCTTCTTCAGACTGAGAGTCAAAGGAGAAGGAGATATCGAGATAAAAATGTAAGGTGGGAAAATTACACATCAAAGGCGACAAAGCTCAAGGAAAATGTAGAATGCATCATTGGCATAGGGCAAGGTGTCAACAAAGCACACAAAGATAAAATTTTAATCAAGGGGGCCGTCAGACTAGTCTGAGAACTAGGATGGGGGAGGGATGGAGAGAGAGGGAAAGCAAGGGTTACTTGAAGTTAGAGAATTTGATATAGAAAGGTGTAGACAATAGACAATAGGTACAGGAGGAGGCCATTCGGCCCTTCGAGACAGCACCGCCATTCATATCATATCATATCATATATATACAGCCGGAAACAGGCCTTTTCGGCCCACCAAGTCCGTGCCGCCCAGCGATCCCCGCACATTAACACACTAGGGACAATTTTTTTTTTTTTTTTTTTACATTTACCCAGCCAATTAACCTACATACCTGTACGTCTTTGGAGTGTGGGAGGAAACCGAAGATCTCGGAGAAAACCCACGCAGGTCACGGGGAGAACGTACAAACTCCTTACAGTGCAGCACCCGTAGTCAGGATCGAACCTGAGTCTCCGGCGCTGCATTCGCTGTAAAGCAGCAACTCTACCGCTGCGCTACCGTGCCGTGTGATCATGGCTGATCATTCTCAATCAGTACCCCGTTCCTGCCTTCTCCCCATACCCCCTGACTCCGCTATCCTTAAGAGCTCTATCTAGCTCTCTCTTGAATGCATTCAGAGAATTGGCCTCCACTGCCTTCTGAGGCAGAGAATTCCACAGATTCACAACTCTCTGACTGAAAAAGTTTTTCCTCATCTCAGTTCTAAATGGCCTACCCCTTATTCTTAAACTGTGGCCTCTTGTTCTGGACTCCCCCAACAATGGGAACATGTTTCCTGCCTCTAACATTTCCAACCCTTTAATGTAGGAAGGGGTAGGCCATTTAGAACTGAGATGAGGAAAAACTTTTTCAGTCAGAGAGTTGTAAATCTGGTTTTTGGTTTAAACCAAAGATAGACATAAAATGCTGGAGTAACTCAGTTAATGTACGGGGATCACTGGGCGGCACGGACTTGGAGGCCTGTTTCCGGCTGTAGATATATGATGATGATGATGATGATGATGAGACAGGCAGCATCTCTAGAGAGAAGGAACGGGTGAGGTTTTGGGTCGAGACCCTTCTTCAGTGGAGAATACTGTTCTCAGCATTGCAGTGCATTGTAGCACATCAGTTCCTTAGACTAAGTCCAATATCCTTAATGGGGTAGAGGTGAATCAAACGGTACCCTAGCTTATGGAAGGAGCCTGTTAACGGAGGAGCAGAAGCTAATCTACCATTCAGACTGAGCTGTGACCCCTGTAATATTCACATATGCATGTACAGCTTTTGAATGCACTGCTGAGAATACAGACCTTACTATACCAAATAGACACAAAATGCTGGAGTAACTCGGCGGGACAAGCAGCATCTCTATGGAGAAGGAATGGGTGATGTTTCTGGTCGAGACCCTTCTTCAGACTGATCTCAACCCGAAACTTCACCCATTCCTTCTCTCCAAAGATGCTGCCTGTCCTGCTGAGTTACTCCAGTATTTTGTGTCTATCTTCGGTTTAAACCAGCATCTGCAGTTCCTTCCGACGCATTACTATAACCTGTTCTCCATTCATTTGCAGGGAAAGGATTGGCTATTACAACAGTGTATATGTTATTAATCCTGAAGATGCTGCCATTTTGTTCAGAGCAGAGGGTCGATTTCCAGAGAGGTTGAAAATGAGAGCTTGGATGGCTTACAGAGACTTCAGGAAAGAAAACTACGGAGTCCTGTTAAAGTAAGTTTAACGTTTTTATCAGAATTATTTATTTCTCAACGATATTGTATTTTTAATTGCAAAATAATACAGTAGCTTGGAATATTATCAAGAAGATTTTTGAGGTAGCTTTCAAATAAATTAATTTGCCTCTGTAAATTGCCCCCCCAATGTGTAGGGAGTGGATGAGAAAGTGGAATGATAGGATTGGAAGTAGTGTGAACGGGTGATTGATGGTCGACGTGAACTGTTGGCCGAAGGGCCTGCTTCCATGCTGTATCCCTAAACTAAACTAAACACAGCAAGCAAAGGAACATCGCTAAAATAGAGAGAGGAATAGCGAAGGAAACTGGAAGTGTAATGATTTATGGTGGATATTTAAGCAAATAAAAAGAGGAAGTACCTCAGGGGATAGTAGCTCAAGGGATATCCCACGCTCAGTGGCGTGGCCCAGCAGGTGAGTTCTCAACACAAGGACGAAGATTTTGCAGCTATGTTCAGCTAAGTACTGAGTTCTTGATTTATCATGGCTTCTTCCTGAGATCCGAAACATTATAGAGCCATTCTTAAGCCAAATTGATCCACTCCACATAATATCAAGAAACAGCTAAGAATAAAGATATACACAAAATGCTGGAGTAACTCAGTGGCTCAGGTAGCAACTCTGGAGAAAATGGATAGTTGACATTCCAGGTTGGGACCCTACTTCAGACTTCAACAGCTAAGAGCACTTGAGACAACAGTGCTCTGGGATGAGGCACAATTCATTGTCGTGTGGAAGGCTTGCATTTCACAATCAGTCATATCTATGTCCAAGTTGATCCTGTACAGTTAAATATTTCCATTCTTGTCAACATTTCCTTTCAAATGAGTGAGTTTCCTATCAATCAATGCATTCCACCTACATTCTTCTCTCTAACTTCACAATTTGCAACTCTTCAATCCTTTTGTCTCACACCTTCTGTCTTTTCATCTTTGGCCTTTGTCTAACCATCTGCCTATCAAAGAACCCTCCTCGCCTGCACCAACTTATTATCTGCCAATGTCTGTCCTGCCTCACCCTGCTTTATCCCCCCCCCCCCCCCCCCCACAATCAGTTTGAAGAAGGGTCCTGACCCAAATCAGCACCTATCCATGTTCTCCAGAGATGCTGCCTGACCTGATGAGTTACTCCAGCATTGTGTGGTCTGTGCAAGATTCCAGCATCTGCATTTCCTAGAATCTAGATGTCTGGATAACTATCTTCATGGTTTGATAGCCACCCTCAGATCCTAGTTCTCCCATATGGCTCTGTAAAGGCATTAATTGTTCACGGTTGTTTTCTTTTCCGAAACTGGTTTCCATGGCAGCTCATGCCAATGTGTGAACAGGTTGTTCTGCATGATCTACATGCCCTCTGCACACACAATACCTGCCCTGCCACAGAGGTAAGTCAACACCTTGAAAAGAAGGATGATCAATGGAGGATCATAATCCACAATAGATCCATTACTTCTTGTGGACCCTCCCACTCAACCTAGGGGGTCCTGCTCCCTGCCCCCCGGACAGCCTTCTGCAAATGAGCAGCATTCTTTAGTTCCTGGAATAGTTTCAGGTGTTGTTGTGTACGTGTTTCCTTTTAAAGGGTCTGAAGAAGGGTTCCATTCCCAAAACGTTGCCTGGTCCTTTTTGCAGAGATGCTGCCTGACCCGCTGAGTTGCTCCAGCAATTTGTGTCTATCTTGAACCCCTGGCTGATATCTTAGCTTTGTTGCTGGTCATTGGCAGAAGTGACAGATTTAAAAGACGTTTTTGGATAGGCATACGGACATGCAGGGAATGGAGGGATATGGATTATGCACAGTTAGATAAGAGATGAGTTTGGCATCATGTTCGGCTTGGACTTTGTGGGCCAAGGGACCTGTTTTTGCGCCATATTGTCCTATGTTCTATGTATTCAGCTGGTCTTTTCAATCATACACAATGTTCAAGAGATGGTAGTTCACAATAACAATAATATCTAAATGTGCTATGCTGTTCTCTAGCTGCTAACTCTTGCCCTGCAATACTAATCTCTGACGTACTCCCTTATTGTTGAGTACAATTTGCTTCCACTCTAATTCTGTGTTCTGAGGCATAGCATGGGTCGACAGTCAGAACCTTTTATCCTGGATGGAGATATCAAATACTAGAGGGCACAGCTTTAAGGTGAGAGGGGAAAGGAGTTTAAAGGAGCTGTGCAGGGCTAGTTTTTTTAATATCCAGAAATGATCTTTGTCCTTCATCTCCAGCACTGTTCCCAAATCTACTCTTACCCCTGCCTTATCCTCAAACAACTACTGAACTCAGTGGACTAGAAATTTGTTAGCGCTGCATTAAATTGTGGATCTCCTAAACATTGTTTACAAAATTCTAAGCAGATTCACGATAGAAAAGGAGATAGAAAAAGGATCAAGGGGATTTAAATGGGATTTAAAGGGATCAAATAGAAAATTGATCTAAGGAAGTGTAGGAAAGTTTAGATATGTTTAGTTTAGAGATACAGCGTGCAAATAGGCCCCTTGGGCCACCGTCCACACCAACCATTGATTAGCTGTTCTATTACATTAGTTGCTATCTTATTTCACTTTCTCATCCACTCCCTGCACACTGGGGCCAATTTACAGAAGTAACCTACAAATCTGCACGTCTTTGGAGTGTGGGAGGAAACCGGAGCACCTGGAGAATTCCCACAGCCACAGGGAGAACATACACACTCCGCGCAGACAGCACCCATAGTCAGGATCGAACATTGGTCTCTGGCATTGTGAGGCAGCAGCTCTAAAGCTGCACCACTGTACAGTCCTAGTGGTGCTGAGGTAAAAGGGGAACCGTGATCTTATAAGATTATTAAGGGGTTGGACACGTTAGAGGCAGGAAACGTGTTCCCAATGTTGGGGGGAGTCCAGAACCAGGGGCCACAGTTTAAGAATAAGGGGTAGGCCATTTAGAACGGAGATGAGGAAAAACTTTTTCAGTCAGAGAGTTGTAAAACTGTGGAATTCACTGCCTCAGAAGGCAGTGGAGGCCAATTCTCTGAATGCATTCAAGAGAGAGCTAGATAGTGCTCTTAAGGATAGCGGAGTCAGGGGGTATGGGGAGAAGGCAGGAACGGGGTACTGATTGAGAATGATCAGCCATGATCACATTGAATGGTGGTGCAGCTGGCTCGAAGGGCCGAATGGCCTACTCCTGCACCTATTGTCTATTGTCTATTGTTATTGAATGGTGGAGCAAGCAAGCGGATTAGCCTCTCCTGCTTCAAGTACTTGTGTAATGTATGTGCAGAGACTGAGCAAAAGAGTTGCAATGGCCAGCCTGTCAACCACCACCCTTTTGTCTTGCAGAAGTGGGGAAGATTGGAAAAGAAGTCGACTTATTTTAAATAAAGCATTGTTTACACCCCAGATCACCGAAAAGTTTGTGCCTCTCCTCAATGAAGTGGCACTGGATTTTGTGTCCATGACCTACAAAGAGATCGAGAAAAGCAGAAGAGGCAAATGGACAGCTGATCTCTCAAATGATCTCTTCAAATTTGCACTCGAATGTAAGGATCCAATTTTGCTCATTTATTTGGATAGTCTAATATAGCTGCGTGTTATAGCCTTTTATGGAATGATTTTTCTAAACAATTTTAAATGCTCTCAATTTAAACAATTTAACATTGTTAGCATGTTATGGGCGATGTGGAACATTTCTCGCTGCTAGAGGCACGACGTATGCTTAGGAAGGAACTGCGGATGCTGATTTAAACCAAATTAAAGGTACTTATTCACAAAATGCTGGAGTAACTCAGCAGGTCAGGCAGCATCTCAGGAGAGAAGGAATGGGTGACGTTTCAGATCGAAACCCTTCTCCAGACTGAAGAAGGGTCTCGACCTGAAACGTCACCCATTCCTTCTCTCCTGAGATGCTGCCTGACCTGCTGAGTTACTCCAGCATTTTGTGAATAAATACCTTCAATTTGTACCAGCACCTGCAGTTATTTTCTTGCACTGATTTAAACCAAAGATAGACACAAAAAGCTGGAGTCAACTCAGCGTGGAACAGGTTATTCGGCCCACTGAGCCTGCACTGTCCATCGATCACCCCATACACTAGCGCTATCCTACACACCACTCACAGTCCCACATTGAAAATATGATTTACATGTTCAAGTCCGGTGTGGGACTTCTGCAACACTGGCAAGAATGCTCAGACACAGTTAGAACTAAGAGTGTTCTATAAGCTCCATTTGGGGGTATATTTTCATATCAGATTACCGTGTCTGACTACAGTTGTAGCTGGATTAGTGTACGTACACTAGAGGCATGAGGGGATTTACTCGAACCTTTGAGGGAAGGAACAATGGAGGACCCTGCGTGGGGGGGGGGGGGGGGGCGTGAGAGGAGTGGGGATGGAGAACAAAAAGGAGGACCCTGCGTGGAGGGGGGGCATGAGAGGGGTGGGGATGGAGAACAAAGCGGGACCTGGCGTGGGGGTACTTTGTGACTTTGTAAGCGCCCTTTATGTGGTGACTATTTGCATACGGGTGTGCAAGCAAAGAATTCAATTCAATTCAAAACTTTTATGAGCATTCCTTTGGTTTACGCAGAGGCACAGAATAACAAAGGACATTTTTCCTTACAGCCATCTGTCACATACTGTACGGTGAACGTCTCGATATACTGCAGGGCCAATACAATGATGCGTCACAACGGTTCATCGACTCGATTCCCACGATGTTCAAATCCACAACACCAATGCTCTATATCCCACCAGGTCTATTGAAGTCAATCAACTCAAAGATCTGGCAGGAGCACATAGGTTCATGGGACATCATTTTTGCTCACGGTAAGAGAAGCTGGAAATATTTCAATTACTCGCCTGCATATTTTTAGTTTGGTTTAGTTTAGAGATACAACAGGCTCTTCAGCCCACCGAGTCCGCACCGACCAGCGATCCCCGCACACTAGCGCTATTGTAGTGCATCTGGACGCAGTAGGAATCAGGCCAGACGCCAAGTAGGTAGGTATTAACAGTAATTTAATGCAGCAACAGAACATCCACACTCTATTCAGTCTCAAGCACGAGTTAACTCTCTAGCCCCCTCATGCAAACCCCATTAGCACCAGCCCCAGCCCTGTCCAACCCGTGCCGAGGGGGATAATCCAGGGAGTGGCCTAATCCCCGGGTACCGCCACACTATCCTACATAGACTAGGGACTATTTACTATCATACCAACCCAATTAGCCTACAAACCTGTGTGCTTTGGAGTGCGGGAGGAAACTGGAGATCCCGGAGAAAACCCACGCAGGTCACAGGGAGAACGTACAAACTCCGCACAGACAGTCCCCGTAGTCAGGATGGAACCCGGAACTCTGGCGCTGTAAGGCAGCAACTCTACTACTGTGCCACCGTGACGCCCTATTTTTTAATTCAAATAGTTGAATTACCATTTCTGATTATGTAAACAAACTACTTCTATTTTCACATTTTGCTCTACTGCTTTTTCTTAGACAGTCTCACAGTTAATTATTTTTGTAGTGATGCAGCAATCCTATTCAGTGTTCTGAAAGTCATTTCATGTGTATCAGAGCAGTTTTAAAACTCCTGGCTTACTTTCACGAATCAAGACTGTTTAATTGTCATATCTACTGAAACGGAACAATTAAATTCTTACTTGCAGCAGCATAACAGGTCTCTAAATATAGTCCTCCATATATAACATAATTTTTAAAAGCTATATAAATAACAAAAAAAACAATATTAGTGCAAAACAAAACAAAGCTGTAACCAAGATATGATTTTTTTTTAGATTTAGAGATACAGCGCGGAAACAGGCCCTTCGCTCACCGAGTCTGCACCGCCCAGCGATCCCTGCACATTAACACTATCCTACACACACTAGGGACATTTTTTACATTTACCCAGTCAATTAACCTACATACCTGTACGTCTTTGGAGTGTGGGAGGAACCGAAGATCTTGGAGAAAACCCACGCAGGTCACGGGGAGAACGTACAAGCTCCGTACAGACGGCGCCCGTAGTTAGGATCGAACCTGAGTCACCGGCGCTGCATTCGCTGTAAGGCAGCAACTCTACCGCTGCGCCGCCGTGCCGCCATATGTTGTAGTTTAGTTGCTGGTTGTAGTGTAATGTAAAAAAGAACTCCAGATGCTGGTTTACACTGAAGATGCTGGAGTAAGCAAGAGTCTGAAGAAGGGTCTCAACCCAAAATGTCACCCATTCCTTCTATCTAGAGATGCTGCCTGTCCCGGTTGTAGTGTGGTGCCTTACGTTTGTTGGGAAGAAGCTGTCCCTAAACCTGGAGATCACGGTTTTCAGACTCCTGTACCTTCGTCCAGATGGCAATATATAGCAGTGGAAAGAATTGCAGTCCACACTCTGGTGGGCTTCCTAACTTTGCCTGAAGGACCATTGCCATTTTTCATTTGGATTGAAGATTATCACTGGAGAGATGGACTCACCATGGATCTCCTTAATGGAGTTGGTAGCAGCCGAATACCTCCACTGGAGAAAGAATTTGTGAGTGTTTCCGTATTATGTTTATTAGAGATGAATTGGATCCGTTGATCCAAACCTTGTTAGGACACAGCTCTTTGCCCATTGCCTCCAACATTTCTCCATTAGACCAAGATTGACTTCCAGTAGTTTGGAACCCTTTTCAAATTCAGTATCGAACACGGAAGAAATTATGGTCGCTGCTGCAAAGAAGGTTGAAGCAATTTTTATTGATGGTTGGGTTAGTTGATTGTGACACTGAATTTGAGTCAGAGAGGCATACAGAATGGAATCTGGCCCTTCAGCCCAAACAAGATGACCATTTAAGCTAATCCCATTTGCGTGCATTGGGCCCAGATCCCTCCAAACCTTCCCTTTCCATGTTTGCGCATCTTTTGTGAATTGTTTGTGCATTGATAGTGTATTCTTTATTTCCATTCCCAGCTAATAACTGTATACAGAAAACATACAGGCAATTCCAACTGGGACTCAAAGATGATAGTGCATACCCTGGGGTCCTGGCTGATCTTCTGCTTCAGGACTTGCTGCCTCTTGAAGACATCAGAGCCAGCATTACAGAGATCATGGCAGGGGCGGTCGACACAGTAAGAAAATAAATGTGCTTTCAATTTACCGTGAACCATATTGCGAATGGCATTGTATGGAGAAGGGGGGAGAGGTAGCACAAAAGAGAAGGGCAGAATGGCCCTTTTCCAGTCAGAGAGTTGTAAATGTGTGGAATTCTCTGCCTCAGAAGGCCGTGGGGGCCAATTCTCTGAATGCTTTCAAGAGAGAGCTTGATAGAGCTCTTAAAGATAGCGGAGTCAGGGGGTATGGGGAAAAGGCAGGAACGGGGTACTGATTGTGAATGATCAGTCATGATCACATTGAGCCAGCTGACTCGAAGGACTGAATGGCCTACTCCTGCACCTATTGTCTATTGTCTATTGCCTTTAAACACTGAGAAATAGGAAAAAATCACAATGGGAAAAAATCGTGCAATAGTGGATTTGTAAGATACATGGACACTAAATGCTGAACTAATTCAGCAGGTCAGGCAACATCTCTGGATAACATAGAAAGGTGAAGTGTTGGATCAGGACCTTTCTTCAGACTGACCCTTCTTAACCAGTATCAGTCTGAAGAAGGGTCCTGACCCAAAACGTCACCTGTGCACATTATCCAGAGATGCTGCCTGCCCATGCTACGCATATAACTTTGTGAGATCCTGCCTGACCTGCAGAATGCTTCCAACCTTTTCTGTTCACAGTTCAGATGATCAGCAGTTATGTTTGGGGCAGGTATTCGGGGGAGGGGAGATTAGGTTTTGGGTTATTATTCGGCCCTTCGAGCCAGCACCGTCATTCATTGTGATCATGGCTGATCGTCCCCAATCAATAACCCGTGCCTGCCTTCTCCCCATATCCCTTGATTCCACTAGCTCCTAGAGCTCGATCTAACTCTCTCTTAAATCCATCCAGTGATTTGGCTTCCACTGCCTTCGATGGCAGAGAATTCCACAAATTCACAACTCTCTGGGTGAAAAAGTTTCTTCTCACCTCAGTTTTAAATGGCCTCCCCTTTATTCTTAGACTGTGGTCCCTGGTTCTGGACTCGCCCAACATTGGGAACATTTTTCCTGCATCTAGCTTGTCCAGTCCTTTTATAATTTTTTATGTTTTCTATAAGATCCCCTCTCATCCTTGTAAGATCCCCTCTCATCCTTATAAGATCCCCTCTCATCCTTAATTTTAATTTATTAAAGTAATAACCATTTTTGACAAATTTGATAGGTATCAACCTCAACTTCTTTGGTAGATGATCTTGCGAAAAAAAAACACAAACACTAGTTTGTTCACATATATGTGAACAAAATAGTGTTTGTGTTTTTTTCCCGCAAGATCATCTACCAAAGAAGTTGAGGTTGATACCTATCAAATTTGTCAAAAATGGTTATTACTTTAATATACTTTAATATATTTCACATATATGTGAACAAAATAGTGTTTGTGGTTTTTTTTGCAAGATGCTCGCTCTTTAAAAAAATTATCTGTCAAAAACTCGCTTACTGCCTCTTCAATCCCAAACCAGACATCCACAACCCTACTGTGGACCATGTACGAGTTGGCCAAAAATCCCCATGTTCAGGAGAGTCTACGCTGCGAGATTGTGGACGCCAACGAGAAAGCAGGAGGAGATTCCCTTCAGATGCTGAAACTGGTGCCACTCCTCAGAGCCACGCTGAAGGAGACACTCAGGTAGGAACGGGCCTGCAGTTAATACGATATGATACGATAGAACTTTATTTAGCCCAGGAGGGAAATTGATCTGCCAACAGTCATAAATCACAACACATCAAAGAATTCCACAGATTCACCACCCTCTGAGTAAAGAAATTCCTCCTCATCTCCTTCCTAAAGGAACATCCTTTAATTCTGAGGCTATGACCTCTAGTCCCAGACTCTTCCACTAGTGGAAACATCCTCTCCACATCCACTCTATCCAAGCCTTTGGCTATTCGGTAAGTTTCAACGAGGTCCCCCCTCACCCTTCTGAACTCCAACGAATACAGGCCCAGTACTCATCATATGTTAACCCACCTTAAGTATGGGCTTAAGGTGAAAGGGGAGAGATTTAGGAGGGACCTCGGGGGCAATTTTTTTACTCAATGGGTAGTCTGTTTCTGGAGGGAGCTGCCAGAGGAAGATGTAGAAGTGGATACGATTTACAACATTCAAAGGACATTTGGACAGATATGTGGATAGGAAGGGTTTAGAGGGCTATGGGCCAAATGCAGGCAAATGGGACAAATCCAATATGCCGAATTGGTCGGCAGGGATAAAGTGGGGTGAAGGGCCACTGCATAGCTCTATGATTCCACGCATGGAATCCTGAAATCCTGAAATTCAAATTCACATGTACACCTACCGACTGCGGCAGCTGTCTGCACGGAGTTTGTACGTTCTCCCCGTAACCACATGAGCTTTCTCCGAGATCTTCGGTTTCCTCCCACACTCCAAAGACGTGCAGGTTTGTAGGTTAATTGGCTTGGTATAAATGTAAACTGTCCCCAGTGTGTGTAGGATAGTGTTAATGCACGTGGATCGCTGTTCGGTGCGGACTCGGTGGGCCGAAGGACGTGTCTCCGCGCTGTATCTCTAAACTAAACTAAACTACACCTGCTGATCACATTTTGCATTTCCATTTACATGTATTAAAAAATCTTGCACTGCTACTTTGAATTTCAATGCAGGTGTTTTTTCCTAAGGGAATGTATTTATATTTCTAGGCTTCATCCGGTGGCTATAACACTACAACGATACATAAGTGAAGACATCGTGTTGCAAAATTATCACATACCAGCTGGGGTGAGATATAAACAATTAAATTCTTTGCCCACTGCAGTAGATATAAACCTTTTAAGAACTCTATCCCACAAATGGTATGACTTTTGATATACTGTTGTAGCAACCAATGCAGTGAGTTGCTTGTTGTTTGCCTTCACTAAATGATATTTAATTAGTCTAGTTTAGTATAGTTTAGAAAAACAGCAGAGAAACAGGCCCTTCGGCCCATCGAGTCAATGCCAACCATTGATCACCTGTTCACATTAGTTCTTTGTTATCTGAATTTCGCATCCACTCCCTACACAATAGGGGCAGTTTACAGAGTCCAGTTGACCTGCAAACCGACACGACTTTGGTCAACCACATGGTCACGGAGATTGTGCAAACTCCGCACAGACAGCACTGGAGGTCAGGATCGAACCCGGGTTTCTGTCGCTGTGAGGCAGTGGATCTACCAGTTGCACCACTGTGCCACCCTTTAGAATATCCTTTCTTACTAAACAGAAACATAAAAGAACCAATGGAAACTATACCTTGTGGGATAGTCCAGGACTAGAGGTCATAGCCTCAGAATTAAAGGACGTTCTTTTAGGAAGGAGATAAGGAGACATTTTCTTTAGTCAGAGGGTGGTGAATCTGTGGAATTCTTTGCCA
The DNA here is from genome assembly GCF_053455715.1 of Rhinoraja longicauda. NCBI lineage: Eukaryota > Metazoa > Chordata > Chondrichthyes > Rajiformes > Arhynchobatidae > Rhinoraja > Rhinoraja longicauda. The sequence goes on from NC_135990.1 coordinate 6,660,561, forward strand.
CAGAGGGCTGTGGAGGCCAAGTCAATGGATATATTTAAGGCAGAGATAGATAGATTCTTGATTAGTATGGTGTGTCAGTGGTTATGGGGAGAAGGCAGGGTTAGGAGGGAGAGAAAGATCAGCCATGATTGAATGGGGGAGTAGACTTGATGGGCCTGAATGGCCTAATTCTACTCTTATTCCTTATGACCTTATGTTACCAACCACTTTGGTTTTTCCTGAACTAAACAGGTAGCTTTGCAATCCTCTGCATTATCCAGGTCCATCTGGAATATCATATCATATCATATCATATATATACAGCCGGAAACAGGCCTTTTCGGCCCTCCAAGTCCGTGCCGCCCAGCGATCCCCGCACATTAACACTATCCTACACCCACTAGGGACAATTTTTACATTTACCCAGCCAATTAACCTACATACCTGTACGTCTTTGGAGTGTGGGAGGAAACCGAAGATCTCGGAGAAAACCCACGCAGGTCACGGGGAGAACGTACAAACTCCTTACAGTGCAGCACCCGTAGTCAGGATCGAACCTGAGTCTCCGGCGCTGCATTCGCTGTAAAGCAGCAACTCTACCGCTGCGCTACCGTGCCGCCCAGATCGTTTTTTGTTCATTTATAAACCGTGTCTTTCTAAAGACTAGTTAGGTATTTCCATTATTTTCTATTTTTATTTATGACTGGAGGGTCAGTGATGTTAGTTTATTTAGTCATTAGAGTAAATTACCCACTTATAATCTTTTTAACAAGAAAATGTGAGTCCCCAGTGTATATTTACAGAATTAACAATCAATACCGAATACCACAGCAATCAAAATCTCACACACTCAGATTTCCATTTTACCTGCACAAAAGATTACTCCACATACAACACGTACACCGATCAGCCAAAACATTATGACCTGACGGGCCAAAACATTATGACCACCTGCCTAATATGCTGTTGGTCCTCCGTGTGCAGCCCCATACGCAGCAGGGTGCGATGCACTGTGTGCATTGTGACACATTCCTCCCGTGACCACCATTAAAATGTTGTGCTTGTGCCACAGTCGACCTTCTGTCGGTTCGGACCAGACGGGATAGCCTTCGTTGCCCTCGTGCATTGATGAGCCTTGGGCGCCCAACACCCTGTCTGTCGCCGGTTTGTGGTTTGTCCCTCCTCACCACTGCTGACCGGGAGCACCCCACAAGCCTTGCCGTTTCAGAGATGCTCTGACCCAGTCGTCTGGCCATAACAATTTGGCCCTTGTCAAAGTCAGGTCTTTACTCCTGCCCATTTCTCCTGTATCAAGAGTCAAGAGTGTTTTATTGTCGTGTGTCCCACATAGAACAACAATGAAATTCTCACTTGCAGCAGCACAACAGAACATGTAAACATTGGACACTGTAAACAATATAATAAACATGAAAAAAAAGTTAAATGTGTGTATATATACACATTCTCACAAATACACATATATACATTTTAGATCGTATATATGTGCATACACACACACACAAAAAACAATAACAATAACAGTCCATGTAGTTCAGAGCTTGTTTGATGGGGCTGGACTGGATGGGCCAAAGGGCCTGTTTCCTTGCCATATCTTTAACTAAATCACATCCATAATGCCAGGGTTCATGCTTCACTTTCACGTTCCAAACAGAACGGCTCAGTGGCTTGTTTCCTTCTCCTGTAGACGTTGGTGCAGCTGGGATTGTACGCGATGGGAAGGAACTCGGAGGTATTCAACAATCCTGAACGATATAACCCCGAAAGATGGCTGACGAAGGGAAGGACCAACTTCAGACATCTGAACTTTGGGTTTGGACCACGTCAGTGCATCGGGCGACGGATCGCAGAGACAGAGATGTTGATCTTTCTGATTCACGTAAGTCTGTGGTTTCTAACCAAGCTTTAGGGAGGAACTGCAGATGCTGGTTTAAACTGAAGAAAGACACAAAAAGCTGGAGTAACTCAGCAGGACAGGCAGTATTTCTGGAGAGAAGGAATGGGTGACGTTTCGACCCGAAACGTCACCCATTCCTTCTCTCCAGAAATAGAAATATAGAATATAGGTGCAGGAGGAGGCCATTTGGCCCTTCGAATCATGGCTGATCATCCACCCCTGCCTTCTCCCCATATCCCTTGCTTCCGCTAGCCCCTAGAGCTCTATCTAACTCTTTTAAATTGCATCCAGTGAATTGGCCTCCACTGCCTTCTGTGGCAGAGAATTCCACAAATTCACAACTCTCTGGAAGTTTCTTCTCACCTCAGTTTTAAATGACCTCCCCTTTATTCCTAGACTGTGTGGCCCCTGGTTCTGGACTCCCCCAACATTGGGAACATTTTTCCTGCATCTTGCTGGCCCAGTCCTTTTATAATGTTATACTGTCCTGCTGAGTTACTCCAGCCTTTTTGTGTCTATCTGTAATTTAGTTTAGTGTCGGTTTAGTTTAGTTTAGTTTAGTTTATTATTGCACCAAGGTGCAGTGAAAAGCTTTTTGTTGTATGCTATCCAGTCAGCCCATTCCTTCTCCCCAAAGATGCTGCCTGTTGCACTGAGTTACAGTGAAAATACTCCAGCATTTTGTGTCTAGCTGCAGCAAAAAGACTAAATATAATAACTCTCAAGGTATGCAGTGTACAGATACAGGATATAACGTTTAATGGAAGATAGAGTTCAATAAAGTCAGGTTAAAGATAATTTGAAGGTCTCCAATGAGGTAGATGGGAGGTGAGGATCGCTTTCTAGCTGCTGAGAGGATGGTTGAGTTGCCTGGGTAGACGCAAACTGTTGGAGTAACTCAGCGGGTTAGGCAGCATCTCGGGAGAGAAGGAATGGGTGACGTTTCGGGTCGAGACCCTTCTTCAGACTGATCTGGTTGCCTGGTATCAGCTGGGAAGAAACTGTTCATGAATCTGGGCCCTCTGCGTTAGCATTAACATCGTTGCGAGTCCTCAGGCTGCCATGTCTTGTTGAGCCCATCGAAATAAAGAGCGTTTTAAATACTTCTCCAATTTCAAAAATATTTATTCAAGGAAAGACACTCAGTTGGTCAGGCAATTTCACCTTGGGGTAACTCAGCGGGTCAGGCATCATCTTTGGAGAACTTGGATAGGTGGGGACTATCTCTTTGGAGAACTTGGATAGGTGGGCAAAGTTGCAGGTCGGGACTGTTCTTCAGTCCCGATATGTCACCTATCCATATTCTCCAGCGATGCTGCCTGACCCGCTGAGTTACTCCAGGGCCAAGGTGAGATTGCCTGACCCGCTGAGTTACTCCAGCGCCAAGGTGAGATTGCCTGACCCACTGAGTTACTCCAGCGCCAAGGTGAAATTGCCTGACCCACTGAGTTACTCCAGCACCAAGGTGAGATTGCCTGACCCGCTGAGTGACTCCAGCACCAAGGTGAAATTGCCTGACCCATTGAGTTACTCCAGCACCAAGGTGAGATTGCCTGACTCACTGAGTTACTCCAGCACCAAGGTGAAATTGCCTGACCCACTGAGTTACTCCAACACCAAGGTGAGATTGCCTGACCCACTGAGTTACTCCAGCACCAAGGTGAGATTGCCTGACCCACTGAGTTACTCCAGCACCAAGGTGAAACTGCCTGACCCACTGAGTTACTCCAGCACCAAGGTGAGACTGCCTGACCCACTGAGTTACTCCAGCGCCAAGGTGAGACTGCCTGACCCACTGAGTTACTCCAGCACCAAGGTGAGACTGCCTGACCCACTGAGTTACTCCAGCACCAAGGTGAGATTGCCTGACCCACTGAGTTACTCCAGCACCAAGGTGAAATTGCCTGACCCACTGAGTTACTCCAGCACCAAGGTGAGATTGCCTGACCCACTGAGTTACTCCAGCACCAAGGTGAGATTGCCTGACCCACTGAGTTACTCCAGCACCAAGGTGAAACTGCCTGACCCACTGAGTTACTCCAGCACTGCATTTTTACTTGCCCTTTTTGTAAAATTTGGTTGATGGTCTTGGTATGGAGTAAAATTGGGCTGCTAATATCCAAAGTATGTGGCAGTGCTACTTTACTAAAGTAATTGTCCTTTGAATTATTAACGAGGAGCGATCTTGACACTATTTTAGAGAAGGGTGTTGTTCTTGCGAGTGTTCCGGCCAGTAATTATCCTCATTCACGATCACTGGCACATATATTTATCTTTGGTGTTGGTCTTGCCATACACAAATTGGCTACACTTTAATCATTTTGAATTGCTTATCAAGTATGTAGGATGGGACTATCATTGGGAAGTTAATTTATTTTATTCATGTCAAGTTTAAGTTGAGCAGAAGTGCATTAACTCACTCCATGTCCTTAACCGATTTAATTTTTTTAGATGCTCCAGAACTTTAAAATCGAAACGAATCGGACGAGTGATGTGAAAGCTACCTTTGACTTCATTCTTATCCCTGAGAACCCCATCATCCTTGCGTTAAAGCCCATCAAGTGAAGTGGAAGGTGATGTGTTTTTGCAGAAAAAGGTTTTCCGTTCATTATTGCAAAGGAGATCACTCAGTTTTGACAAGTGCTGATTGACCAGAGATCTACTGGTGTTAAATCTGCCCATCTACTTCTTTGCAATTTGTGATGTTTCAGTGGCTACATACTGATGTGGTGCCCGACTTTTTGTTCAGCAGAGACAAGGATAGAAGCCCCTTCCAAACTAGCAAGAACAAAACGTTTCACAGGGAAATTATTTTATTGCCCCCCCTCCCTCCTCAATCTGCCCACTAAATCCTGTTTGAACACTTTGCCTTAATGTTACTACTTAGTGCTCCAAGTATCATGAAATCTTAAACTCATTCTGTATAAATGGGTTTATGGTTTTATTGCACTCTTCCCAGAGCACAGGTTATCACCAATTGAGACCACAAAGCTAACAGCAATCTGGTAAACCAGGTTATATGTGTAGGAAGGAACTGTAGGTGCTGGATGTACACTGAAGATAGATACAAAATGCTGGAGTAACTCAGCGGGAGAGGCAGCATCTCTGGAGAGAAGGAATGGGTGACGTTTTGGGTGTGAAGAAGGGGCTTGACCCGAAACATCACCAATTCCTTCTCTCCAGAGATGCTGCCTGTCCTGATGAGATTCTCCAGCATTTTGTGTCTAAACAAGTTTATATATTGCATATAATATAATTAAAAAGAACTGCAGATGCTGGTTTGTACCAAAGATACACACACAAGACTACAGTTTTCTCCCCCACTCTCTCTACTGCGATCAGTTTGAAGGGTCCCAACCTGAAACATCACCTATCCATTTTCTCCAGAGATGCTGCCTGACCCACTGTGTTACTCCAGCATTTTGTGTCTGTCTTTTATATATCGCATATGCTTCTTTTCAGTGGACGTCAAATAGATTCGCAGTATTTAAAAAATAAACACCAACAGAAACCTTTCCTGCAAATTATTAGTCTCGATTTCAGCGCCATGTGTATTGATGAGTAACAAGAACTGTTCGGTGGTAAATGTTAATCATGGTTCAATTACCAGCGTCCTCACCTATTGTACACATTCTCGAGATCCCAACGTGGAGAGATGAGCGAAAATCCAGGCTCTCACAGTGTGGAGGGTGGGCTCCAGTGACAAAGGGGCTCTGCTTTGAATGAGATGTTAAACCATGGCTGTTCTTACTCTTTCAAATTAACAAAAGGGACACCATGGCAACATTGCAGGAAATTACTCCCCATTCGACTGGTCAACCAAGCAATATCAGTCAAACTAGCCCGTCTTATCATCATGTTGTTTGAGGGAATTTTCTGAGTGCAATATGGCTGCTGGATCACCGCGTTACAATTAGTTAGTGAGACTGCAGTTAAGGATGTCATGAAATGTTCTATATATAATTGATAACCCAACAGTCATAGAAACATAGACAGATGCAGCATGGAGACACTGAATCAAACATTATCAAATGACGATAATATTAATTTCAGTTTAAAATCATACTCGTTGACATGTTAATGTTAGGTTAGGAACAAATCCATAAACTGCTTGTATGTAGGTCCAATTATTTTAGATTTTCTGCCTCATTTATAGTTTAGTTTATCGAGATGCATCGTGGAAACAGGCCCTTTGGCCCACCGAGTCCGCACCCTATACATACACCAGCGATCCCTATACACGAGCGATATCCTACACACTAGGGACAAGTTACAATTTTTATCAAAGCCAAATAGCCTACAAATCTATACATCTTTGGAATGTGGGAGGAAACCGGAGCACCCGGAGAAAACCCACGCGGTCACAGGGAGAACGTACAAACTCCGTACAGGCAGCACCCGTAGTCGGGATCGAACCAGGGTCTCTGGAGCTGTAAGGCTGCAACTCTACCGCTGCGCCCCCTAGCCGCCCCTGAATCTTTCTTCATAACTTGTAACTTAGATCACTGGAATGCCACTGATCAGTGGCAGGGATGCTGCATCATTGGTTGGTATAAATAACAGGAAAGAACTATCGTTTTCTATACAGAATTCGTGAAATAATCATCTTTAAAAACCATTTGCTGTCCTATTTGCTTCCAGCACTAGTTCAAGAATTCGGAGTGTTCAAGTGCAAAGTTGAATCACTATCACATCACCCATGATCTGATTAAATAGAGGAACAATCTGGACAGACCCAGTGGCTCCTCCTGTGTCTAGTGGGTGTGTTCACATGTCTGAAATCTGTACATTGTGATCATTATATATTTTCACCCACTTTTTCTGTCATTATTACTCGTCGATCTCAATTATTTTTAAAGTGAAAATCTTATACAGGTCCCACCACCGATTTTCCGGCACCCTTGGTTCCAGAGCCCTTCCGGATCATCCGTTTAGCGGGACCAGCGGGAGTTCTCGGCCGCAAAATTCGGCTATGGGGACAGATCTGCCGGCTCCGACCAGGGCCGGAGACAGCAAATTTGACCCGCCGATCGGCGCAGAAGTCCCGATGAGGCCGCATCACCCGGCCTAGGCGGAACATTTTTGGGGGGGACTTCCAGGGAGGTATTTTGGCCAGATTACAGGGTGAGGCCAGACCATCAGTTGCTGGAAAATCGGTGGTGGCGCCGTAATGGTTGCGGCTCGCTGGCAGTCTGTTTGTCCTTTTTTGTTGGTGTTGGGGTGGTTTGTTTTAGGCTGTGTATGTGTGGGGGTGGTGGGGTGCGGTGGGGTGGGGGAAATCTTTCTTTTTTTAGGTCTCTTCCTCGGGGCGAGGCTCGGCCGCGGGGTCTTCCATCGCCCGGTGCGCCTCGGCCGCGGGACTTAACAGCGCCCGCTGCGGCCGCGGGGCCTTCCATCGCCCGGCGCGGCTCGGCCGCGGGATTTTCCATCGCCCGGAACGACCGTAGGACTTTCCAGCACGGCGTGGCTCGGCCGCGGGACTTTCCATCGCCGGTGCGGCTCGGCCACGGGGCCTTCCATCGCCCGGTCTTCCAGCGCCCGGTGTGGCTCGGCCGCGGGGCCTTCCATCGCCCGGTACGGCTCGGCCGCGGGGCCTTCCAGCGCCCGGTGTGGCTCGGCCGCGGGGCCTTCCATCATCCGGTACGGCTCGGCCACGGGGCCTTCCAGCGCCCGGTGTGGCTCGGCCACGGGGCCTTCCATCTCCTTGCGGGGGCTGTGCGGGTCAGTCGCCTCGGTAGGGGTCGAGCTGTCTGTCCGTGGGAGGGGCATGGGGGAAGAGAGAGGACGTTTTTTTGCCTTCCATCACAGTGAGGGGGTGTTTGGAGTCACTGTGATGGATGTTTGTGTGGGGCTGTGTGTCTTGTGTTCTTTTTTTTTTTTTTGCTCTGTGACTGCTGGCAAATGAATTTCGTTCGGTATCGAATGACAATAAAGCTATTCTGTATTCTGTATCTAAAGTAGTCAAGTTTGAAAAGTACAAACCTTAATTTTTTTTTTAATAACCAAAAACAATTTCAAGTTCAAAGCGTCCACAATGCAAACATATTAATTGAGCATTTATTTGAGTGGTGTCTGAAAAGCACAGTACACAATTATTTTCCTAATTTAGTACCACGGATGAATTTATCTTTTGTATTTATTTGTATTTTGACAAAGGTGGTATTGTATTCATTTAATAAACTGCTTTTACAACAACCCTGATGACTTTAAAAGTCTAACGTTTGTACATTCTTCAGATTTCATCAGATTGTGATAGGAGCAGAATTAGGCCATTCAGCCCATCGTCTGCTCCGCCATTCAATCACTTTTCCCTCTCATAACCCCATTCTCCTGCCTTCTCACCATAACCTTTGATGCCCTTACTGAGTCTATCACGTACTGTTTAAAAGATTTCTGAGTTAATTAAAAATGAAACTTAGTCCAAAAAAATATACCAAGTACTGGAGTAACTCAGTGGGTCAGCAGTTTAATATAAAGAAAAGGGGTAGTGGTGGAGTTGCTGCCTTACAGAAACAGGCCATTGTTAGCTGATTGGTAGGTGAGAACAAGTACGGACAATGAGACTCAACAAGACTTATGAGCTTCTATCATGTAGTCCCATATTTCAAACATAACTGGAGGTTCTGCACTCTCCAAGGGATGTTCAACAGAGCTATTAGTCATTACCCAGACCCTGGTGTGTAAATACACCAGCACAGATTTCACTCCCTCTGAATAAAAATGCCAAAACAATGGAAACCTTTATTAGATCATATTCTATTCATGTGTAAACTGCATAAAAAACAGAGATTTTTCTTCAATGTGGAGCAATGACACTTGTCAGTCTACAAAATCATTAAATATTAATAAAGAACACACATAATAATTATTAATGTAGGAAAAATAACTGCAGATGCTGGTACAAATCGAAGGTATCACAAAATGCTGGAGTAACTCAGCAGGTCAGGCAGCATCTAGGAGGGAAGGAATGGGTGATGTTTCGGGTCGACCCTTAGAAGGATCTCGACCCAAAACGTCACCCATTCCCTCTCTCCTAGATGCTGCCTGACCTGCTGAGTTACTCCAGCATTTTGTGATACCTTCTAATAATTATTAATAATTTACATTAACACTTTTGTAAAAATAGCTATATATAGACTTGTACGTTTATTATTTCTTTGCAAGATCTTTGAGTGTAAAAATAACCAGATTCTTTAAAAAAAAAAAGATTTTTGATCCTCTGTTTTTTACTGGTTGTGATTTAATTGCAGAATTAATTACTTGCCACAGCATTTGTTTGTAATGAGACCAAGCATTTGGTTGAAATATCCTCTTCCAATGTGACTTGTTAATTCCTCCACTGAAATTGGAGCCAAAGCATTGAATATCAATTTCGGGTCAGGTGTGAGTCCAAAGCAGTTTTCTGTTAAAATTGCATAGGAAAAAAATTAGCAAGAGTCTCTGGGTCTCGACATCGCTGGTTCAAGACAGAGTGTGTAATCAGGGTTCTAGTAAATCCCGCACAGAAGCATGAGAAACTTAGTTATCCAAACACAGAACTTGCATCCACACGGAGTATTTGCAGCTAAGAGTATTTTTAAAATGGGTTTCAGGATAGGAGAAAGGCTAGCATGTATTCCCTTTCCAATGTTCCCATCAGAAACACCTTAATGAACTACAATGGCCTGATTAGTGAAGGTGTATGTCCCCGGAGCTTTAGGGTTGAGGGGGGATTCCACGATTTAGACCCAGTGGTGATAAAGGTAAGGCATCATGTTTTCAAGTCTGGGTGTAAGACTTGGGAGAGGAAGCTCCAGTGATGGTGTCACCATTTTCCTGATGCCTCTCTCCTTCTGGTTTGAGAGGTGCTGTCAGGGAAGCTTGGTTGAGCTTAGCAGAGAGTTCTGGGGTGGAGGTTTTGAGGGGATAATTGTAGGCGGAACAGTGGCGTAGTTGCTGCCTTATAGCGCCAGAGACCCCGGTTCAATCCTGACTACGGACACTGTCTGTATGGAGTTTGTACGTTCTCCCCGTGACCTGTGTGGGTTTTCTCCGGCTGCCCTGGTTTGCTCCCACACTTCAAAGACGTGCAGGTTTTGTAGGTTAATCGGCTTGGTAAAATTGTAAATTGTCCCTAGTTTGAAAACGATCGTGCTAGTGTGTGTGGGATCACTGGTCGGCGCGGACTCGGTGGGCCGAAGGGCCTGTTTCCGCTCTGTATCTCTAAACTAAAAATATTTAAAGTGGTGGGTGTGGGGATTAGACAAGCCCATGAGGTTGATGGGGGAGATGGGGATGGAAGTTCTACAGATTGGGCTGGGTGAATGCAGGTGACGGGACCACTTGTAGGTAAACACCGGCGTGCCGTGACCACTTCACGGACTGTACCATTCATTCTGTTCTCGGATTGCCTGGAGTTGAACCAAAGTTGGATTGGCCAAAGTTGAGCCAGTGTCGAAGTGGACATGGTTGGACTAGCATCGAGACGTACTATAAGCTTTGCCGAAGTAGAACTCTACGGAAGTGACGAAAGGAAACGTGAAGTTTGCACCAGATTGAGAGGCAAAGTGCGACACTCACCAAAGGGAAGTCATGAAACAGCATGGTGGAGGTTCTGGTGAAACCATGTTGGGTCTCTGAGAGCCTTGTCAACATACTCTGCTTTTCTCGTCCCCACTTCCTTGAGTTCTCATCCAACTAGAAATAAACAGCAAGTCAGTCACTAGTTAACTCGATTCCCCAAGTCATGCCTGAATCTTTAATAATTCAGTATTTCAATGAGTCTAGATTGACTTTGAGGCCTGGAATGGATGGACAAGGTTCGTTCTGGTCCGAAGAAGGGTCTTGACCCGAAACATAACCAATTCCTTCTCTCCGGAGATGCTGCCTGTCCCATTGAGTTACTCCAGCATTTTATGTCTATCTTGACTTTGAGGGCTTTTTTTTACACTAACTTTGCACACAACGGATGGCCCAAATGATCCCTGGTTAAACCCAGTTCACACTGGAATCTAAAATGTAAACAGAAATTGTCAGCGATACTCAGCAACCATTGAACAAGAAAGCAGAGTTTTCAGCAAAAGGGTGGGAAGGAACCGCAGGTGCTGGGTTAAACCGAAGATGGACACAAAAAGCTGGAGTAACTCAGCGGGACGGGCAGCATCTCTGGAGAGAAGGAATGGGTGACGTTTCGGGTCGAGACCCTTCTCCAGACCCAGTAACGGGTCTGATGAATTTCCAGCGCGTATTGTCACCATTTCTGTTATGGTACAGGAGTCGTAAAAAAGTGTGCATCAGTATTGGTGGCTGTGAATTATTGAGGTAAAAGTACATACAGTACAGTTTCCTAATGTCTTTCATGTTAACTGATTAATACCATAATACTTTAAATACTGGTTTGAGGTATATCAAGAACAAAAACTGGAGATACTAGATATCTGAAAGAAAACCAGAAAAATGCCGTAAGAATACTTCATCAATTCTGAGTAAAGGATATCGGACATGGAATGTTAACTCTGATTCTCTCCCCACAGATGCTACCTGCCCCGCTGAGTGTTTCTGGTATTTTCATTTTTAACTGTTAATTTCAGGAACACGACTTCACACTCAGAGACGGGAGGCACACATTGAAATTTAAGTACCTGAATAAAAACAGGAGTTATAAAAAAGTGTGCATCAGTATTGGGGTGCAGTGAATTATTGAGGGAAAAATACACACAGTATGGTTTCCTAATATCTTCCATGTCAAAATGTCTACTGCCCTTGTTCCCCAGCATCTGGTGAATGTCTACTCCAACATTCTGTCAATGATATTGATGCATGACATTCCTTTGTCCCCATCCTTGCTGACCAAAGAATAAGTGAAGCATTTGAACCCCAGTGTAGCTACTTCAATGGTTTATGACTCAGTTCCATAACGTATGACTGTTGACAAGACGATTTTCACTCCTGGGATAAATACAGTTCTATCGTATCATGTCGTGTCGTATCGTAAGATCATAAGATATAGGAGCAGAATCAGGCTGTTCTGCTCATCAAGTCTACTCCGCCATTCAATCATGGTTGATCTATTTTTCCTTCTCAACCCCATTCTCTTGCCTTCTCCCCATCACCTTTAACACCCTCATTCATCAAGAACATGGAAAACTGCGGCAATGAATTCCACAGATTCACCACCCTCTGGCTAAAGGAATTCCCCCTCATCCTCTCGAGATCCACTCTATCTAGGTCTCCAGAGGAGAACCGGAGATGCAGAGTAATGTTCCTCTGGACTCCAAACATGTCTTTGTGTGTCTTCATGTGCCTTTGTGCAGAGTGTTGTGACAGCACTCGGTAGGTACTTCAATAATGAAGAGAGTCTCTCTGGAATAGGGTTGCCAACTGTCCCGTATTAGCCGGGACATCCGTATTTTGAGTAAATTGATTTGTCCTGTATGGGATCGCCCTTGTCCCGTATCAGGCCCGGACGGCGCTGTAGGGCCGGACACTGTAGGCCCGGACACTGTAGGCCCGGACACTATAGGCCTGGACACTGTAGCCCCGGACACTGTAGGCCCGGACATTGTAGGCCCGGACATTGTAGGCCCAGACACTGTAGGCCCGGACACTGTAGGCCCGGACACTGTAGGCCAGGACACTGTAGGCCCGGACACTGTAGGCCCGGACACTGTAGGCCCGGACATTGTAGGCCCAGACACTGTAGGCCCAGACACTGTAGGCCAAGACACTGTAGGCCAGGACACTGTAGGCCAGGACACTGTAGGCCTGGACACTAGGCCCGGACACTGTAGGCCCAGACACTGTAGGCCCGTACACTGTAGCCCGGGGGCCGCTGTAGTCCCAGACAGTGTAGGCACGGGCGCTGCCTAACGGAGGTTGTATGGCAACCCGCCTCCCGGCCCGGGCGGCCGCCATTGGTGGAGCAGGAGCACGTGGCCACTGGCTGGGTGAGGTCACGTGGGGCGCGGGGCGGTGATGTCACCCCTTTGTCCCTTATTTGGGAGTGAGGAAGTTGGCAACCCTACTCTGGAAGCACCTTGAGGAAGCCACATACCAGAGTCTCTAGTGTTTGGATACGTCCTTGAGCTTTCTCCACCTGTGCCAGCAAGCGTAGTCTCTCCGAGTCAGCCAAGGATTCCTGAAAGTAAGAGGGGGTAGTTAGATTAAAAGGAAGGTTCCCTTGACAGAGCTCAAAATAGAAATGTTGAGGACCTGAAATAAAAAAGCAAAATATAAAAGAGAGCCTTGGGGAATTTTAGAAAATAGTACATAGAACATAGAAAATAGGTGCAGGAGTAGGCCATTCGGCCCTTCGAGCTAGCACCGCCATTCAATATGATCATGGCTGATCATCCCAAAATCAGTACCCCATTCCTGCTTTCTCCTCATATCCCTTGATTCCATTAGCCCTATGAGATATATCTAACTCTCTCTTGAATATATCAATTTTGTCACAATAAGGCATTGAAAAATGATATTCCATGTTGTAGGGTAGTCAAAAGTTTCAAGACTGTCCTAGAGTTTCTAGAAATCGCGGATTCATTTCTGGTCAAAACTGCAAGCAAAATGCAAGAGAAAAGTCACAGGGCCCCTTCTACTAATCTCTGTTTTATTACCACATTTGGTTATTGGTTATTGAAATATTGGAGTTGAAACGTTTGATGAACCTGCTGGGATATAGCAATGGTGGAGCCACTGCCTCACAGCTCCAGAGCTCCAGGTTTGATCCTGACCTCGTATGCTGTCCGTACAGAGTTTGCAAGTTCTCCCTGTGACCACGTGGGTTTTCTCCGGTTTCCTCCCACCTTCCAAAGACGTGCAGGGTTAGTTGGCTCCTGTAAATTGACCCATGGTGTGTAGGAGAGAACCAGTGTATAGGTTGGCTTGGACTTGGTGGGCCAAAGGGCCCGTTTCCATGCTAAATCTCTCAACTCTAAACCCCATTAGATTTGATAACCCTAAACTTCACTATGGCTGCTTCTTGCAGCATCTCCAAAATGCACCCGAGTTAGAACTTTTTATTCCACCGCTGTAAGGCAGTAACTCTACCACTGCGCCACCTTGCTGCCCTGTGCTTAAGGGACAAGATGCTACCTATTTGCTATCTACTATAGCTGTTGTTCAAGATGTGGACGCATATACATCGGCGAGACCAAACTTAGACTGGGCGATCGTTTCGCGGAACACCTTCGCTCAGTCCGCCTGAACCTACCTGATCTCCCGGTTGCGAAACACTTTAATTCTCCCTCCCATTCCCACATCGACCTTTCTGTCCTAGGCCTCCTCCATTGTCAGAGTGAGGCTAAACGCAAATTGGAGGAACAGCATCTCATCCTTCGCTTGGGCAGTGGTATAAATTTTGATTTCTCTAAATTCAAGTACCCCCTGCATTCCCTCTCTCTCTATCCCTCCCCCACCCCAGTTTCTCGTTCTCACCTAGCAAACAGCTAACAATGGCCTGTTTCCTTTATCATCGTTTCTTTTTTTGCGTATCTTTCATTCGTTGCTCTTTATCTCTCTACATTACTGTCAACATCTCTCGTTTCCCTTTCCTGTGACTTGCGGTCTGAAGAAGGGTCTCGACTGAAACGTCACCCGTTCCTTCTCTCCAGAGATGCTGCCTGTCCCGCTGAGTTACTCCAGCTTTTTGTGTCCACCTTCGGTTTAAACCAGCATCTGGAGTTCTTTCCAGCGCCGGTTTGCTTTGGCGTTTAGTCGTGGCCGGCCGTGGTGGTGTTCGCTGAGCCTTACCTTGCCGGGGTAAGTCGGCTGCTGAAGGATGATGGGTGTAGGCTGCAAACGGAGCTGCCCCAGCTCGCCCCTCAGCCTCGCATTCTCGGCCAGCAGTACTGCCTCCACCTCTCTCCTCACGCTCTCCTCCGCAGCCCCTGGTTAAAAACAGGCTGCCTCAGGATCCACTCAATCCACATCCAACCCCATGACCAGTGTTGCTGTCCACTTAGATACAAACATCAACACCTTGAACGTGCTGTCATGAGACACCCCCACTAGGCTAACACTTGACCCACAAAGGGTGGTGGAGGTATGGAACAAGCTGCCGGAGGAGGTAGTTGAGGCAGGGACTATCCCAACGTTTAAGAAACAGTTAGACAGTCCACTAATGGTAATGACCCTTCATAGATCTCCAGTGGACAGAGGTTTAAGCTGAAGGGGAAAAGATTTAATAGGAACCTGAGGGGTAACTTTTTCACACAAAGAGTTGTGGATGTATGGAACAAGCTGCCAGAGGACATAGTTGAGGCTGGGACTATCCCAACGTCTAAGAAGCAGTTAGACAGGTACATGGATAGGACAGGTTTGGAGAGATATGGACCGAACGTGGGCAGATGGGATAGACACAAAATGCTGGAGTAACTCAGTGGGTCAGGCAGCATCTCTGGAGAGAAGGGATGGGTGACGTTTCGGGTGTCACCCATTCCTTCTCTCCCGAGATGCTGCCTGACCCACTGAGTTACTCCAGCATTTTGTATCGACAGGCACTGCTATATTCCTTGCCCCCGCTTCACAAATCGTCCCTCTTCTATCCTAACTCACAGCGTTTGTATCTTCATCCCTTCATCAATTTGCCTAGCATAAACCTCCCCTCACCTGCGTCCACCTATCACTTGTCAGGCGTTGTTGCCTCCTTCTCTTTTCCAGCTTTTCCCCACCCCCCTCTCCGCCCCACCATCCCCCCCCCCCTCCACCACCACAATCAGTCTGAAGAGGGGTCCTGACCAGAAACGTCATCTATCCATGTTCTCCAGAGATGCTGCCAGACCCGCTGAGTTACTCCAGCACTTTGTACCTTTTTTTAATGCTCCAATTAACTTACCTGTTCGTTTTTTGGAAGCGTCAGCCTTTTCTCTCGGTCTCTCGTTCAACTTCGTGTTTAAAATATTCTCCATTTTTTCTATGACCTGCAGTGAGAAAACAACAAATAGATCCATTAGCAGCTGTTCGTGTGGAAGGTGCAGGGTATTATTCTGCATCTAATCTAACCACGCTCTCGCAAACACGAGGCAAATCGTTTAATCTGGAAGCCAGAAGATCAATGAAGATTGAGGGGGATCTTATAGAAACTTACAAAATTCTTAAGGGGTTGGACAGGCTAGATGCAGGAAGATTGTTCCCGATGTTGGGGAAGTCCAGAACAAGGGGTCACAGTTTAAGGATAAGGGGGAAGTCTTTTAGGACCGAGATGAGAAAGTTTTTTTTCACACAGAGAGTGGTGAATCTGTGGAATTTTCTGCCACAGAAGGTAGTTGAGGCCAGTTCATTGGCTATATTTAAGAGGGAGTTAGATGTGGCCCTTGTGGCTAAAGGGATCAGGGGGTATGGAGAGAAGGCAGGTACAGGATACTGAGTTGAATGATCAGCCATGATCATATTGAATGGCGGTGCAGGCTCGAAGGGCCAAATGGCCTACTCCTGCACCTATTGTCTATTGTCTATTGGAATAACTTGGCGGGTCTGGCAGCATCTTTGGAGAACATAGACTGGTGATTATTCAGGTCGGGACACATCCTCGGACTGGCAATGGAGGGACGGGGGAGAAAGCTGGAAGAGAGGAGAGGCATGGCGGGCGAAGCCTGGCGAGTGATAGGTGGATACATAGAAACATAGAAGCATAGAAAATAGGCGCAGGAGGAGGCCATTCGGCCCTTCGAGACAGCACCGCCATTCATTGTGATGATGGCTGAACATCATAGGGCTGATGAAGAGGGGGGTGTGATAGGCAGATGGTCAGACAAAGGCCAAAGATGATAAGAAAAATGGAGTGAGATAAGGATTGGAGTGTTAAAAATAGTGAAGCCAGAGGAAGGAATATAGGTGGAAGAGATAAAATGGGTGAAAGTCCATGTGGACCACAGAGAACTGGGTTAGGGGGGAGGGAGAGGAAGGGTTTCCCTATTTTAGTTTAGTTTAATTTAGTTTAATTTAGTTTAGTTTGGAGGGCGTGCAGCGTAGGTTCACTAGGTTAATTCCCGGAATGGCGGGACTGTCGTATGTTGAAAGGCTGGAGCGACTAGGCTTGTATACACTAGAATTTAGAAGGATGAGGGGGGATCTTATTGAAACATATAAGATTATTAGGGGATTGGTCACATTAGAGGCAGGAAACATGTTCCCAATGTTGGGGGAGTCCAGAACAAGGGGCCACAGTTTAAGAATAAGGGGTAGGCCATTTAGAACGGAGATGAGGAAGAACTTTTTCAGTCAGAGAGTGGTGAAGGTGTGGAATTCTCTGCCTCAGAAGGCAGTGGAGGCCAGTTCGTTGGATGCTTTCATGAGAGAGCAGGATAGAGCTCTTAAGGATAGCGGAGTGAGGGGGTATGGGGAGAAGGCAGGAACGGGGTACTGATTGAGAGTGATCAGCCATGATCGCATTGAATGGCGGTGCTGGCTCGAAGGGCTGAATGGCCTCCTCCTGCACCTATTGTCTATTGTCTATATAGCGTGGAAACAGGCCCTTCAGCCCACCAGGTCGACGCCGACTATGATTATGATTATAGTTATGATGATGATGATGGTTAGGATTCTGATTATGATGATAATTATGATTATGATTATGATTATGATTATGACCCGCACTGCTCCAAGAGTAGACGTACCACTCTTCATTCCCTCTCGGTAAAGCCAATGCTTCTGGTTTAGATTTTTTTTTAAGATTTAGAGATACAGCGCGGAAACAGGCCCTTCGGCCCACCAGGTCACCCAAACACTAGTTCTATCCAACACACTAGGGGCATTTTACAGAAGCCGATTAACCTACAAACCCGCACGTCTTTGGAGGGCAGCAACTCTACCGCTGAGCCACCATGGCATTGGAATTTTGAGCACTTCAAACAGCCAGCATTACCACTTCTTGTTGCCGTATGGTGTCTTCCAGGAGCTTCGACTTGCGCATTTTGTCCCGGTGCTTCTGTAAGGCTGCTTGCTGCTGCTGGTGGGCTTTCTGGAGCCGCAAGAGCTCAGTCTCCCGATCGTTCTTCTGCAAGAGTCAACATGGACACCAAAGGCTTAGAGACTGGCTCATCCCCGACCTGGAGTAGATCGCCCGGCGGGGGGGAGCTGAGATTCCCCCCCCACACCCCACCCCTTGATCGCCGCGATGAGGAAGGCCAGCCGCTGGCTACGGGAGTCAAGATCGTCCCGTCAACGGAAGGTCAGATGCCCCTGACCGCTGGAGGACAAAGAAGGGAAGAAGATTGAACTTTTTTTCGCCTTCCATCACAGTGAGGAATGCGGAGGGAGAAGTCACTGTGGTGGATGGTCATGTTGAAATGTATTTTGTGTGTCCTGTTGCTTTTTTATTGGTATGACTGTACGGCAAATGAAATTCCTGGTATGTTGCAAAACATACTTGGCTAATAAAGTATGAATATGATTATGATAATAGTTATGATGATGATGATGGTTATGATTATGATTATGATGATAATTATGATTATGATGATGATGATGATGGTTATGATTATGATTATGATGATAATTATGATTATGATTATGATTATGATTATGATCTGCACTGCTCCAAGAGTAGATGTACCACTCTTCATTCCCTCTCGGTAAAACCAATACTTCCGGTTTAGATTTTTTTTTTAGATTTAGAGATACAGCGCGGAAACAGGCCCTTCGGCCCACCGAGTCCGCGCCGCCCAGCGATCCCCGCACACTAACACTATCCTACACACACTAGGGACAATTTTTACATTTACCCAGTCAATTAACCTACAAACCTGTACGTCTTTGGAGTGTGGGAGGAAACCGAAGATCTCGGAGAAAACCCACGCAGGTCACGGGGAGAACGTACAAACTCCGTACAGACGGCGCCCGTAGTCGGGATCGAACCTGAGCCTCCGGCGCTGCATTCGCTGTAAGGCAGCAACTCTACCGCTGCGCCACCGATCACACTTGAAGCAATGGGTAAAGTAGCATGATACGAAATGCTGGAGGATCTTAACCAGTGTTGGAGGGAATGGATGGATGACGTTTCGGGTTGGGATGTTTCTTCACACTGAAGAAGTGGATATCATTAACCAGACTTTACTAGACTTTATCTTGTACTGAACGTTATTGCCTTTATCCTGTATTCTGTACACTGGATGGTTCGATTGTAATCCTGTATTGTCTTTCCACTGACTGGTTAGCACGCAACGAAAGCTTTTCACTGTACCTCAGTACACATGACAATAAACTAACCTAAACTAAACTAGTCCCGATTGCCCACGTTTGGCCCCATATCCCTCTAAACCTTTCTCAACAGCTATGTACTTGTCCAAGTATCTTTCAAAATGCCCTTCTACTCCTTGCCTCAAATACTATCTCTGACCGCTTGTTCCATATAGCCACCACCCTTTGAACAAAGGCTTGTCACTGTACCTCGGTACACGTGACAATCTGACGTCCCCATTTGAGTTGCTTGTCTCCTTACAATGGGCATGACCTGTCGATCTTCATTGGGATCCGGGCAGACAGTAAGGGGAGGGGCCAAGCAGACGCGGAGAGAACACCCGAGGTTGGGATTGAACCCGGGTATCGAGAGCCTTGAGTTAGTAACACAAACTGCCGTAGTAACTTCCCGTACCATTGTGCCACCTGTGCCAAATATTTACCAGCTTGCCAAATCAAAATGCATATTAATTCACCATTACAAATTCATCCCTCTCTGGAAGGCGACTCCGGACTGTCAAAGCAGCCACAGCCGGACATAAAAACAGCTTCTTCCCAAGAGCAGTAGTTCTACACAATAACCAAACGTCTGTTGCCTCCTTTTGCTTTGGTATTTTATTTCATTCACACGTTTATACTATAATGTTTTATTATTAATGTTTTAATGTTTTATGGTTTATTCTTAATTGTTTACTGTATGTTTGTGTTGTTACTTGCAAGCGGAGCACATTCCTTGTATGTGTACATACTTGGCCAATAAATTTATTCAATTCAATTCAATTCAATCATAGACAATAGACAATAGACAATAGAGAATAGACAATAGGCGCAGGAGGAGGCCATTCGGCCCTTCGAGCCATTCAATGGCTGATCATCCACAATCATATGTAATTTAGAAAATCACCTAAACACATGCAACCAAATGCACACCAATCTAGTAGAAGAATCTTAATTACTTAACAGCATGCACTAGGCATCAAAACAGATCCCTCACTGGTTTGGTGCATCGGTTATATTTACAGGTCATTTAAAGAATCTTCTCAATATGTCTTTTCAACTCACCCGGATTAATTCATTCTGCTGTTGCTGCAACTTATCTTTGCTTTTAATATGCTCAGCAGTCTCACTGGCCAGTTTGTGTTTTAATAAGACTGGAAGACATGAAAGCGACAGAGATATTGAAAGGAAAAAACAGTTTAAACTGCATCTCGTTCAACTATTTTGACATTCAACTAATTTTCAGCCAACAGTAAGAATTTTAGTTCGGTTTAGTTTTCTAGATACAGCGTGGAAAGAGGCCCTTCGGCCCACCGAGTCTGTGCTGACCATCGATCGCCCCTTCAGACTAGTTCTGTGTTATCCCACTTTTCTCATCCACTCCTTGCACATTAGGGACAATTTACAGAAGCCATTTAACCCACAAACCCGCACGTCTTTGGGATGTGGGAGGAAACCGGAGCACCCGGAGAAAACCCGTACGGTCACAGGAAGAACGTACAAACTCCGCGCAGACAGCACCAGTAGTCGGGATTGAACCGGGGTCACTGGGACTGTGAGGCAGCAGCTGTACCACTTCATCATTGTGCCAACCTTTAGCAAGTTAAAAATGGAGAAAGAATCCTGAAACACTGAACAGTGTTGTGACACAGAAAGAAAATCTGAACCTGAGTTGAGTCACAGCCATTGTTACTAAAGCAATGAAATGCAAAGCTAATTAACCCGAGATACGTCTTTATATAATGACAAGGAACTGCAGATACTGGCTTATCCCAAAGAAAGACACAAAATGCTGGAGTAACTCAGAGGGTCAGGCAGCATCTCTGGAGAACATGGAGAGATGACACTTTGGGTCTGGACCCTTCTTCACACTGATTTTGCGGTAGGGAGAGGGGGTGAAGAGAGCTGGAAAAGAGGAGGGGCTAGACATATCATGGCCGGTAATAGGTAAACACAGGAGAGGGGGCTTTTTGCGTTTGTGGGCGAGTTGCCTAACCCATAAACAGCTACCCCCAATCCATCTCCTTTCTGCCCCATTATTCCCCCCTCCCCTGACCCTGGCCAAACTTGCACCGGTTTCTCCCTCTTTCCCTCCCCACCCACCTGCAACTCGTTCACCAGCTGCACAAAAGGTCGGCACGGTGGCGCAGCGGTAGAGTTGCTGCCTTACAGCGCTTTCAACTTCAGAGACCCCGGTTCGTTTCCGACCACGGGTGCCGTCTGTCCGGAGTTTGCTCGTTCTCCCCGTGACCGCGTGGGTTTTCTCTGAGATCTTCGGTTTCCTCCCACACTCCAAAGGCGTAGAGGTTTGTAGTTTAATTGGCTTGGTATAATTGTAAATCGCCCCTAGTGTGTTAGGATAGTGTTAATGTGCGGGGATCGCTGGTCGACGCAGACCCGGTGGGCCGAAGGGCCTGTTTCCGCGCTTTATATCTAAACTAAGCTAAAAATGTGAAACTTATAGACTTTGTACTTTAGAGGTACAGCGCAGAAAAAGGCCCTTCAGCCCATCAACGAGTCCACACCAACCAGCAATCACCCCGTACACGAGTACTGTCCGACACTCCAGTGTCAATTTATATCTTTTTTTATTTAACGAAGCCAATTAACCTGCAAACCTGTACGTCTTTTGGAGTGTGGGTGGAAACCGGAGCACCCAGAGAAGACCCACGCGGTCACAGGGATGACGTGCAAACTCCATACAGACAGCACCCGTGGTCAGGATCGAACCCGGGTCTCTGGCGCTGTTAGGCAGCAACTCGACTGCTGCGCCACCATGCCACCCCTAAGATTTTTACCCTCGAGTTTCATAATTTGCAACTCTTTATCCTATCTGAGCTCACTCCTGCTTTTTCATCTCGGGTCTTTGTCCAACAATCAGACGCTCAGGAAACCCTCTTGCCTGTGTTAACCTCCAATAAGGCGTGCCCAATCCTGCTCCTCCTCTCTTCCATCTTTCTTTCCCAACCCCCCCCCCCCCCCCCCCCCCGCAATCAGTCTCAAGATGGGTCCCGACCCGAAACGTCACCTATCCATGTTCTCCAGAGAAGCTGCCTGACCCGCTGAGTTGCTCACGGACTCTGCGTGTCGGGCCGAAGGGCCTGTTTCTATGTGTATAGCTTCATGACATATAGCTAGATAGAGCTCTTAAGGATAGTGGAGTCAGGGGGTATGGGGGAGAAGGCAGGAACGGGGCACTGATTGAGAATGATCAGCCATGATCACATTGAATGGCGGTGCTGGCTCAAAGGGCCGAATGGCCTCCTCCTGCACCTATTGTCCATTGTCTATTGACGGTGGCTCTAACCAGCAATACTGACTTCACTGCCAGGCCTAGTGCCTTCATGATAAGTCTTAGTTTCGCGGCACTTTACGCACCGATTCTGTCGGCTATTTCCGCCTTGGTCATGACATCGATGTCAGTGTCATCCAGCAGACTCTGGCCCAGATTCTGGTGCAGGTTGAGCTCGCTGCGCAGTTTGCTGTTCTCCGTCTCCAGTCTCCCGGTGTCTTGCCTCAGTTTGATGATGTCGGCGGCCATTTTCTGCATCGCCGCCCGGTAATTGTCCAACTCCTGGAGCTCAGTGAAAAAAAAAAATTCAGAGTTGTACAACCCCATCTCCACGCCCACAATGACTCGATGGGCCGAATGGCCTACTTCTGTTCCTATGACTTATGAGCATGAGTACAGCACAGATTTAGATTTAGAGATACAGCGCGGAAACAGGCCCTTCGGCCCACCGGGTCCGCGCCGCCCAGCGATCCCTGCACATTAACACTATCCTACACACACTAGGGACAATTAAAAAAAATTTTTTTTTTACATTTGCCCAGCCAATTAACCTACCTATCTGTACGTCTTTGGAGTGTGGGAGGAAACCGAAGATCTCGGAGAAAACCCACCCTTGGAGAAAACCCACTCCATCTCGGAGAAAACCCACGGGGAGAACGTACAAACTCCGTACAGACGGCGCCCGTAGTCAGGATCGAACCTGAGTCTCCGGCGCTGCATTTGCTGTAAGGCAGCAACTCTACCGCTGTGCCACCGTGCTGGCCCTTCGGCCCACAATGTCCGTGCCGAACACAATGCCAAGTTATACTAATCCCCTCTGCCCGCACTCGGTCCATGTCCCTGAATCCCTGCATATCCATGAGATTCCCTGCAGATCCACATGGATTTGTGTGAACATTAAAGGCGAGTTAAGACCGTCACACACAGATAAATGTTGCTGAAGCCAAAATCCACTGTTAGGAACGTGAAGGACTTTGTAATCTGAGCATATCAAGGTTTGTTGGGCAAATCTGTCCAAAATACATTATTTATGCCTGAAATTATCTCTGTAGAAGAGACAGGCTGATAAGGAGGCCTTCACCAGCAGCTGGAGGGCACTAGGCCTGGCAGTGAAGTCAGTATTGCTGGTTAGAGCCACAGGCAATAGACAATAGACAATAGGTGCAGGTGTAGGCCATTCGGCCCTTCGAGCCAGCACCACCATTCAATGTAATCATGGCTGATCATTCTCAATCAGTACCCCGTTCCTGCATTCTCCCCATACAATAGACATTAGGTGCAGGAGGAGGCCATTCGGCCCTTCGAGCCAGCACCGCCATTCAATGTGATCATGGCTGATCATTCTCAATCAGTACCCCGTTCCTGCCTTCTCCCCATAACCCCTGACTCCGCCATCCTTAAGGGCTCTATCTAGCTCTCTCTTGAATGCATTCAGAGAATTGGCCTCCACTGCCTTCTGAGGCAGAGAATTCCACAGATTCACAACTCTCTGACTGAAAAAGTTTTTCCTCATCTCAGTTCTAAATGGCCTACCCCTTATTCTTAAACTGTGGCCCCTTGTTCTGGACTCCCCCAACATTGGGAACATGTTTCCTGCCTCTAACATGTCCAACCCCTTAATAATTTTATATGTTTCGATAAGATCTCCTCTCATCCTTCCAGATTCCAGTGTATACAAGCCTAGTCGTTCCAGTCTTTCAACATATGACAGTCCCGCCATTCCGGGAATTAACCTAGTAAACCTACGCTGCACGCCCTCAATAGCAAGAATATCCTTCCTCAAATTTGGAGACCAAAACTGCACACAGTACTCCAGGTGCGGTCTCACTAGGGCCCCGTACAACTGCAGAAGGACCGCTTTGCTCCTGTACTCAACTCCTCTCGTTATGAGTTATACCCCCTGACTCCGCTATCCTTAAGAGCTCTATCCAGCTATATGTCATGAAGCAATACACATAGAAACAGGCCCTTCGGCCCGACCCATCCTGCATAACCAGACTAGACCCCTTTGCCTGCCCTGCCCCACTTTCCTCCTATCCTCAAACCTTTTTTGATTAGTAAAGGCATCAAAGGATACAGGGAGAAGGCACTAGTGGGGGAGTCTAGGACCAGAGGGCATGGTCTCAGAATAAAAGGATGTACATTTAGAATGGAGATGAGGAGGGATTTCTTTAGCCATGGGGGGGGGGGGGGGGGGTGAATCTGTGGAATTCAATGCCACGGAGGGCTGTGGAAACAAGTCATTGGGTATTTATGAAGCGGAGATTGATAGGTGCTTGGTTAGAACGGACGTCAAACATTATGGGGAGAAGGCAGGAAAATGGTGTTGAGAGGGAAAGATAGATCAGCTATGATGGAATGTTGGATCATAGCTCCACCATTCGATCATAGCTGGTCTAGCTTTCCCTCTCCACCTCTGAAGGTAGACACACAAAATGCTGGAGTAACTCAGCGGGTCAGGCAGCATCTCGGGAGAGAAGGAATGGGTGACGTTTCGGGTCGAGACCCTTCTTCAGTCAGAGGAAGGGTCTCCACCTGAAACGTCACCCATTCCTTCTCTCCCGAGATGCTGCCTGACCCGCTGAGTTACTCCAGCATTTTGAGTCTACCTTCGATTTAAACCAGCGTCTGCAGCTTTTTTACTAACCTGCAAACCTGCACGGCTTTGGGATGTGGGAGGAAACCGGAGCACCCGGAAAAACCCCACGCGGTGACAGGATTAACTTGCAAACTCCGCACAGACAGCACCCGTGATCAGGATCGAACCCGGGTCTCTGGCGCTGTGAGGCAGCAACTCTACCGCTGCACCACTGTGCCTCAGTGCTTCTGCAACTGAGCTGGATTTGGCCATACTCTGTTCATAGAAACATAGAAAATAGGTGCAGGAGTAGGCCATTCGGCCCTTCGAGCCTGCACCGCCATTCAATATGATCATGGCTGATCATCCAACTCAGTATCCCGTACCTGCCTTCTCCCCATACCCCCTGATCCCTTTAGCCACAAGGGCCACATCTAACTCCCTCTTAAATATAGCCAATGAACTGGCCTCAACTACCTTCTGTGGCAGAGAATTCCACAGATTCACCACTCTCTGTGTGAAAAAAACGTTCTCATCTTGGTCCTAAAAGACTTCCCCCTTATCCTTAAACTGTGACCCCTTGTTCTGGACTTCCCCAACATCGGGAACAATCTTCCTGCATCTAGCCTGTCCAACCCCTTAAGAATTTTGTACGTTTCTATAAGATCCCCCCTCAATCTTCTAAATTCCAGCGAGTACAAGCCGAGTCTATCCAGTCTTTCTTCTTTTGAAAGTCCTGCCATCCCAGGAATCAATCTGGTGAACCTTCTCTGTACTCCCTCTATGGCAAGAATGTCTTTCCTCAGACTAGGAGACCAAAACTGTACGCAATACTCCAGGTGTGGTCTCACCAATGCCCTGTACAACTGCAGCAGAACCTCCCTGCTCCTATACTCAAATCCCCTCGCTATGAATGCCATGCGTGTGACTTGGAGTCCCGAGATCCAGCACTGTAATTACCGCCAAGCAACCAGAGGCCAATTACTCCTCAAGCAGAAGTCCAGTGTTGACCGCAGCAACACTGTAAAAGACAGGCACGTGCCTCGAAGGAACCATTTTGAAACCTCAGGACATCCCACATCCAATGTTCAGAGTGTGCACTGGGACTCATAAGCCTAAAAGACGCATTTTAATTTGCAAATAAATCTTCTTGTTCAAATAAATAAAGTAATTGGAGCACTTATTCAGACACAATAATTAAATTCCAATCACGCACGTGCTTTGCATATTTCAATTGAAATATAACATCTTTCAATCCCATTCTTTGTATTTTCTATATAATTCATTTGGGTGATTTTAATTTTAAATGAGCAGCCTGATGCTGCTACTTAAGTGGTCAGGCTGGCAAAGCCAGGCAACTCCTTGCTTCACTCTGTACATCTGTTCTGGTTGAAGGTCTAATGTGTTCCTGTTTTCACACTCAGCTGCCTTAACACAGCCAGCTCTCTGTAAGGCTTAACGCTCGACTAAACTGACAAGGCAAGCTGGAACAGTGAAATGGTCTGACCTTCGCTAGACACACGCACAGACATACACACACACACATACGCGCACACACACACAAATATACGCAGCCACACACACACACATACACAGACACACATACACACACACACACACATACACAGACAAACATACAGGCACATACGCACACACACACACACATACACAGACACACACACTCACACTCACACACACCCACACACACCCACTCACACACACACGCACTCACACGCACTCACACACATACCCACACACACCCATACACACACAGACACACACATATCCACCCACACACTCACAAATTCACCACACACCCACATGCAAACACACTCATACACACACATGCACACTCTCACACATACCCAAGCACACACGCACACACTCATGCTGACAGAAACATGTACTGCACATAAAACACGCACATACACAGAGAAACACACAATTCTGCGCATATATACACACATGCACAAACACACACACACGCACACGCACATACACACTCACCTCTATTGTCCATAAAACACACACGTACTCAAAAATGTATCATTTTTTACCCACACCCACACACACACACATGCATACACACACTCACACACACACACACACTCACACACACACACACACACACACATGCATACATACACTCACACACACACACATGCATACACACACTCACACACACATATGCATACATACACTCACACACACACACACACACACACATGCATACACACTCACACACACACACATGTATACACACACTCACACACACATGCTTACACACACTCACACACACACACTCACACACACGCACGCATACACACACTCACACACACACACATGCATACACACACTCACACACACATGCATACACACACTCACACACACACACTCACACACACACACACACACATGTATACACACACTCACACACACACACATGCATACACGCACTCACACATACACACACACATGCCTACAGTAACAAATACTGTACCCAAAACACACATATACAGAAAAACACACAATCATGGGTATATTTACACACACACACTCACGCTGAAATACATACTGACAAATACATACTGTACACAAAAACAGATATTTACAAAGAAAACCCAAGAATTGCAAAGGAACATATTATGCACACGCAAAATAGTTTCTTGTTCTTCTGACTATTATATCCCAAAGCAGACCGAACGCACAAATGGCAGAAAATGGGATGAGACTTTGTTTCCACCTCACTGGAAATGTACGCCGCTGGGCACAACTCTCCAAAGATGTGGTTAATATTTATAACAAATCAGCATTTATCAAATTTGAACCAGAAGAAGAAAATTATGGAATTACAGAATTCAAAAGACAAAGTGCCTGCAGCAGATACAGGTTTGACCGACAGAAGTGAACTCAGTGCCACCGATAAAGGAAGGAAATCCATGGAACTAATTACACGGTACAGTGTACAATCAGGCCATTCAGCCCTAGTTCCCCCTTCTGGTCCAATACTCCAACAATAATGGAGGGGTGGCGCGGTGGCGCAGAGACAGAGTTGCTGCCTCACAGCGCCTGAGACCCGGGTTCGATCCTGACTACGGGTGCTGTCTGCGCGTTTGTACGTTCCGCTGTCTGAGTTTGTACGTTCTCCCCGTGACCGCGTGGGTTTTCACCAGGAGCTCTGGTTTCCTCCCACACTCCAAAGACGTTCAGGTTTGTAGGTTAATTGGCTTTGGTAAAAAATTGTAAATTGTTCCTAATGTGTTGGATAGTGCCAGTGTACAGGAATCGCTGGTCAGGGCGGACTCGGTGGGCCGAAGGGCCTGTTTCCGAGGTAGGTCTCTAATAAGGTAGATGGGAGGTCAGGACAGCTCTCTAGTTGGTGAGACATCCTGATCTCCCATCTACCTCAATGGAGACCTTCAAACTACCTTTAATCAGACTTTACTGGACTTTACCTGGTTTATCCAGTATCTATATACTGTGGACGGCTTGATTGTAATCATGTATAGTCTTTCCACTGACTGGATAGCCCGCACCAAAACAAAATTGTTTCTTTATATCTGAGGCAGATAGTTTAGAGGTAAAGCGCAGAAACAGGCCCTTCGATCCACCGAGTCGGCACCGACCAGTGATCCCCGCACATTAACACAAAACCAACACACAAGGGACAATTTACACTTATACAAACCTAAGCCAATTAACCTACAAACCTGTACGCCTTTGGAGTGTGGGAGGAAACCGAAGATCTCGGAGAAAACCCACGCAGGTCACGGGGAGAACGTACAAACTCCGTACAGACGGCGCCCGTAGTCGGGATGGAACCCGGGTCTCTGGCGCTGCAAGCGCTGTAAGGCAGCAACTCTACCGCCGCGCCACCGTGACGCCCCTATCAGATAGATCAAAGGAATCGAGGGAATGGGGAAACGATTAGTAAACAGAACTGCATGGCACAGCCTGCGTGATCTTACTAAATGGGCGAGCAAATTTGAGGGTTATGTGTAGGAAGGAACTGCAGATGCTGGATTAAACCGAAGACGGGCACAAAATAGACACAAAAAGCCAGAGCAACTCAGTGGGACAGGCAGCATCTCTGGAGAGAAGGAACGGGTGACATTTCGGACTGAAGAAGGGTCTCGACCCGAAACATCACCTATTCCTTCACTCCAGAGATGCTGTCTGACCCGCTGAGTTCGTAAGATCATAAGTGATAGGAGTAGAAATGGGCCATCCATCCAGTCTACTCCGCCATTCAATCATGGCTGATCTATCTCTCCCTCCTAACCCCATTCTCCTGCCTTCTCCCCATAACCTCTGACACCCGCACTGATCAACAATCTATCCATCTCTGCCTTGAATGCATGCACTTACTTGGCCTCCACGGCCTTCTGTGGCAGAGTTACTCCAGCATTTTGTGTCGATCTTCCATTTCAAGGGTTAAATGGCCTCCTCCTGCTTCTCAGATTGGCCGATTATTTCGCACGGGTTTAGTTCCCATTTTGGACATTTAACAAAAAGGAATGTCTACGAAGCTTGCTCATTTTGCGCCTGTCCCCATTTGTTCAGCATGAAATGAGCAGAGGAAGCGGGGGCTACTAATATCTTTAGTGTATTCCAGGTTGTGGACTGGCAGCCTGGGTGATTATCGACGGGTGATTGAAGGCTTCTCTGGACCTCCCCTGGGCCCCGGCACTGAAATTGCATTTCTAATTGAAATGTTTGCAGGGAAGATTCATGATTACACAAGAGATAGAACCTCAATCAAAAGCAGGCCTCCGCAAGAGTCTGCTCATGATGGAGCTGAAATAACAGCAATCATGTGGGTCACACGTCGGGCTGGGGTCTGAGCGCATTGAATATTAAACAGCATGAAAAGAGGCCAGGTGTCTCCGCTGCCTGGTACACACTCAGAGGCCGATATACATCTACCCGCACACCAGAGATACAGGTATACAAACAGACACTGCGCACAAAACACGCGCGTACACAGAGAAAGACACAATGCCGCGCATATACACACACACTCACCGTGACACGACATGCACTGTCCATAAAACACGCGCGTACACAGAGAAAGACACAATGCCGCGCATATACACACACACTCACCCTGACACGACATGCACTGTCCATAAAACACGCGCGTACACAGAGAAAGACACAATGCCGCGCATATACACACACACTCACCCTGACACAACATGCACTGTCCATAAAACACGCGCGTACACAGAGAAAGACACAATGCCGCGCATATAGACACACACTCACCCTGACACAACATGCACTGTCCATAAAACACACGCGTACACGGAGAATCACACAATGCAACACATATACACACACACTCACCCTGACACAACATGCACTGTCCATAAAACACGCGCGTACACGGAGAATCACACAGTGCAACACATATACACACACACTCACCCTGACACAACATGTACTGTCCATAAAAGTACACTGAAAAACATACAATCATAGAAACATAGAAAAATAGGTGCAGGAGTAGGCCATTCGTCCCTTCGAGCCAGCACCGCCATTCTATATGATCATGGCTGATCATCTGAAATCAGTACCCCGTTCCTGCTTTCTCCCCATATCCCTTGATTCCTTTAGCCCTAAGAGTTAAATCTAACCCTCTCTTGAAAATTGGCCTCCACTGCATTCTGTGGCAGAGCATTCCACAGATTCACAACTCTCTGGGTGAAAAAGCTTTTCCTCACGGTCATATACACACAAACACACACACACAAACACACACACACAAACACACACACACAAACACACACACACAAACACACATGCTGACAGAAACATACAGAAGACGTACACTTACACAAAACACAGACATACACAGAAAAACACATATTTGTATATTTACACTGACACGCGCACACATACTCTCACACACACACACGCGCACACATACTCTCACACACACACACACTCACACACACACTCACACACACACTCACACACACACTCACATTGGCTGCTCTTGGTCGTCAATAGAACAGGCAAAGAATGCTGAACCAATGCCCCACCTCGCCCATAACACAGCTTGCAGAGCGTACAAACAAAATAAATCAAAGCAGGAGAGATCCACTTTGGGCGACACAACAACACGGAGACCCGGGTTCGATCCTGACCTCGGGTGCTGTCTTTTTGGAGTTTGCATGTTCTCCCTGTGACCAGGCAGGCTTCCTCCCACATCATGCAGTTTTGTAGGGTAATTGCCCCTGGTGTGTAGGGATTACATATCCCTGGTGTAATTGCCCCTGGTGTAATTGCCCCTGGTGTAATTGCCCCTGGTGTGTAGGGATTACATATCCTAGTATCAACTTTGTATGGCACGTCAAGATCAATTCTTGTTCTCCTAAACACTTCAAGAATGTGGTTCTGTGAACATCTTGGATAGGATGGATAGGACAGGTTTAGAGGGATACAGGCCAAACGAAGGCAGGTGGGACCAGTGTAAATGGGACATGCTGGCCAGCATCGGCAAGTTGGGCTGAAGGGCCTGTTTCCGCGCTGTATCATTCTTCAAGGACATTCTTTTGGGAAGGAGACGAGGAGAAATGTCTTTAGTCAGAGGGTGGTGAATCTGTGGAATTCTTTGCCACAGAAGGCTGTGGAGGCCAAGTCAGTGGATATATTTAAGGCAGAGATAGATAGATTCTTGTAAGAAAATAACTGCAGATGCTGGTACAAATCGAAGGTATTTATTCACAAAATGCTGGAGTAACTCGGCAGGTCAGGCAGCATCTCAGCTTGATTAGTACGGGTGACAGGGCATTATGGGGAGAAGGCAGGAGAATGGGGTTAGGAGGGAGAGATCGATCAGCCATGATTGAATGGCGGAGTAGACCTGATGGGCCGAATGGCCTAATTCTGCTCCTATCACTTATGAACTTATAACAGAAGTGGCATGAGAGCAAAATAGCGGGATAACAAACAGCATGAGATCTGGCAGCAAGGAACACGCAACACCCAATGATAGACAATAGACAATAGACAATAGGTGCAGGAGGAGGCCATTCGGCCCTTCGAGCCAGCACCAGTGGTATGAGCACCTCATATTTCGCCTGGGCAGTTTGCAGCCCAGTGGTATGAACATCGACTTCTCCAACTTTAGATAGTTCCTCTGTCCCTCCCTTCCCCTCCCCCTTCCCAGATCTCCCTCTATCTTCCTGTCTCCACCTATATCCTTCCTTTGTCCCACCCCCCTGACATCAGTCTGAGGAAGGGTCTCGACCCGAAACGTCGCCCATTCCTTCTCTCCTGAGATGCTGCCTGACCTGCTGAGTTACTCCAGCATTTTGTGAATAAATACCTTCGATTTGTACCTGCATCTGCAGTTATTTTATTATACCACCATTCAATGCGATCATGGCTGATCATTCTCAATCAGTACCCCGTTCCTGCCTTCTCCCCATACCCAGTGACTCCGCTATCCTTAAGAGCTCTATCTAGCTCTCTCTCTCTCTCTCTTGAATGGTGGAATCAACTTGATGGGCCAAGTGGCCTAATTCTGCTGCTGGAACTCATGAACCTGCTACTGGAACTCATGAACCTGCTGCTGGAACTCATGAACCTGGTGCTGGAACTCATGAACTCATGAACCTGGTGCTGGAACTCATGAACTCATGAACCTGCTGCTGGAACTCATGAACCTATGAACTGAACACCACAACCGAGAAGGAGGTGGCTGCTTCCTGCAGTATTGCGGTTGGTTTTACTCTGCAGTTGGGGGCTGCGTAACGCCTTGCTTGTCCAGTTGGAGGAGCTAGCACACTTCTGTTGCATGAAACCATGCAGGCACGGGAACTCAGTGCATCGTCACTGCGGTTCTCGGACCAGACACCACACCCTCCCTGCGACTGCAGGTCCAGTCCCTCACTGAGACACACTTGAAGACGTGCCCATATCGGACCAATATAAATGCAAATGCTATCATAATGGGCACACTTAGCCCCTGTCACTGTCGTCGATGCGTCTTTAGATTTTCACGTGTAGGGAAGAACTGCACATCCTGGTTTAAATCGAAGGTAGACACAAAATGCTGGAGTAACTCAGCGGGACAGGCAGCATCCCTGGAGCGAAGGAATGGGTGACGTTTTTCGGGTCGAAACCCTTTTTCAAACCTTTTTCTTTTTTTTTTTAAAATATTTTATTTAAATTTTAACACCTTTTTCTTGTCTGAAGGAGGGTCTCGACCCGAAACGTCGCCCATTCCTTCTCTCCGGAGATCCCGCTGAGTTACTCCGGCATTTTGTGTCGACCTTTAGATTTTCATGGTTGATAACGGACATATAAAATTCTTAAGGGGTTGGAGAGGCTAGATGCGGGAAGATTGTTCCCGATGTTGGGGGAGTCCAGAACCTGGGGTCACAGCTTAAGGATAAGGGGGAAGTCTTTTAGGACCGAGATGAGAAAACATTTCTTCACACAGAGAGTGGTGAATCTGTGGAATTCTCTGCCACAGAAGGTAGTTGAGGCCAGTTCATTGGCTATATTTAAGAGAGAGTTAGATGTAGCCCTTGTGGCTAAAGGGATCAGGGGGTATGGAGAGAAGGCAGGTACAAGATACTGGGCTGGATGATCAGCCATGATCATATTGAATGGCGGTGCAGGCTCGAAGGGCCGAATGGCCTACTCCTGCACCTATTTTCTATGTTTCTATGGTGCAGAAGAAGAGGTTCTGTCATTGGCCCTGATAACACGGAGAGCAGGACTAAAGGTCTAAAGGAACAGAAGATCAAGTCCCATCACAGAAGCTGGCAAATGCACAGTGAAAAGCTAGTGTAAGTATGTTAGATTAGTTTTAGAGATACAGTGTGGAAACAGGCCCTTCGGCCCATCGAGTCCGCACCTACCATTTACCAGTAGTTCTGTTTAGTAGTTCCCTCTAGTTTTTAGTTTAGTTTCTTTTAGTTTAGACATACCGCGTGGAAACAGGCCCTTCGGCCCACCGAGTCTGTGCCAACCATCATCACCACTGTACACTAGCACTATCCCACACACAAGGGGCAACTTGCAATTTTACCAAAGCCAATCAAACTAACCATCACGACAGCTAACTCCCCCCTTTTCTAGTACTAGTTCCAACTAGTAAACCTCTAATAGATTAGTTAACCACAATTTTCTTTTCAGAAATGCATGTTGATCTGCAGAGTTCGCTCTGTAGGAAGGAACTGCAGATGCTGGTTTGAACCGAAGATAGGCACAAAATGCTGGAGTAACTCAGCGGGACAGGCAGCATCTCTGGAGAGAAGGAATGAATGGGTGACGTTTCGGGTCGAGACCCTTCCTCTGAAACGTCACCCATTCCTTCTCTCCAAAGATGCTGCTTGCCCCGCTGAATTACTCCAGAATTTTGGACCTATCTGCAAAATTCTACTAACATTTTCGAACTTCCTCAGCGATAGATTCTTCTTAGGGATAGTACCTTCTGTACTTCTAACGTCAGGCTGTTCCCTGCCTTCTCCTCATGTTGAACACAGAGACACGGAGTCTAAGAAGAAGGGTCTCGACACCCGAAACGTCGCCCATTCCTTCTCTCCTGAGATGCTGCCTGACCCGCTGAGTTACTCCAGCACTTTGTGAATAAATACCTTCGATTTGTACCAGCATCTGCAGTTATTTTCTTACACAGAGACCACTGATGAACTTCAGCAGGTCGATGGCTGTAAATCCAGTCCCTAATTGACCTTTACTTCCCTTCCACCCAGGGATTGTGTGAGAGGTGGCTATAAGAGGACGTTTCAAAGACGTGCTCTAAACCCCCAAAATGGCCATAAGCAACACCACGGGAGAATATCCGGCTTCAAACAAAACTAGACAGGACAGCCTAGTGTCCCCGGTGATTATTTCAAAATGAATTATGAGTTGATGATCTAATCAAGCCGCTCAAATGACAGCATAAATCATCAAAGGCAGTACTCCCTTAGTTTACCAATATCATCATAACTCTGAGATTGGATTAGGACATTAAATTCACTTAAGGCTCTGCGTCCTCGTTACATTATGCGCGAGCTCTTTGTCTCCGATGTCCGAGCAGTCCATCAGTTTGTCTCAGCTGCCAAGCATGAAGGGAATGCCATACAATGCTAAGTCCACGTCCAATTATCTGGTATCGGGACTGAAGATCTGTCGGGGGACCCGAGAGCACAGGTGGAGGTCGGGACCCTTTGGCAGAGATGTCCTCCCGGCCCCTGTGCAAAGTCACGCAGCGGGAAATCAAGACAAGTGCAAGCGGTGGAAATCTGAAATTTAAAAGGATGAGAGGAGGTCTTATCGGAACGTATAAGATTATTAATCGGTTGGACACGTTAGAGGCAGGAAACATGTTCCCAATGTTGGGGGAGTCCAGAACCAGGGGCCACAGTTTAAGAGTAAGGGGTAGGCCATTTAGAACTGAGATGAGGAAAAACTTTTTCAGTCAGAGAGTTGTGAATCTGTGGAATTCTCTGCCTCAGAAGGCAGTGGAGGCCGATTCTCTGAATGCATTCAAGAGAGCTAGATAGAGCTCTTAAGGATAGCGGAGTCAGGGGGTATGGGGAGAAGGCAGGAACGGGGTACTGATTGAGAATGATCAGCCATGATCACATTGAATGGTGGTGCTGGCTCGAAGGGCCGAATGGCCTCCTCCTGCACCTATTGTCTATTGTCTATTGTCTAAAAACAGGAAACTATCAGCAGGTCCCTGGGAAGAGGAGCAGGGCTAATGTGTCAGAGGGAACTGCAGGTGCTGGTTTAAGCCGAAGACAGGCGCCAAAGAGCTGGAGTAACTCAGCGGGTCGGGCAGCATCTCTGGCGAAAAGGAATAGGTAACCTTTCGGGTCGAGACCCTTCCTCAAACTGAGTGTCGGGGGAAAGGGAAAAGAGAGATGTAGAAGGTGATTGTAGATCAGTGCATGTTCCTTTAACATAGTGACCTCACCACTACTAACCACTCCCCATTGTCTTTGGTATAATTGTAACTTCCCCACCTCCAGCTCGCTCTCTAGTGCCAGTGATGACCACGGACAGCTAGGGCATAATGTATGTGCAGTGTTATGAATAAACTTATATATAGTAAAAGACTCTGCCTACGAGTGGCATCCTTTTACATGGTGTCAGATCGGTAGACTTGCGCCTCCTGTTTATCGGTTTTTTATTTTATTATTTGTTTCTCCCAATTGTGTCCCCTCCTTCCACTTTGCCATGTCTTCCTCGTGTCGTCGTCCGGACACGCTCGTTTTCGATGAGGACATCGTGCACCGCTGGACTGTCTTCCAGCGGGACTACGAACACTATATAGCCATTGCCCATCCTGATGCGACTGCTGCGATAAAAGCCCACCTGCTCCTCAACCTGGCTGGTCCGGAGGCAATGGAACGCTATGCGTCGTTCCAATTCGTCCCTCCAGAGGACCGCTACGACCCGGTATGTCTCATTGCTAAGTTCACTGCCCTGTGCGACATACCCACCAACAATATCATCGAACGTTTTAAATTTTTCTCGCGGCGTCAGACTCCAGGGGAGCACGTTGACGCCTTTATTGCATCTTTAAGACATATGGCTCGGCGGTGCCGCCTTCAAACGATTACACCCGACGAGATGATCAGGGACGTCCTGGTCAACGGTCTCCTAAACTCCAGGCTGCGGGATGAGCTCCTAATGAAGCCTGACCTGTCGCTTACGGACGCAATACATGCCGCACGAATGGCCTCTGCTGTTGGCTCAGTATCCCGGCAGGCCCCCCAGGACATAAATTTCACCAGCCGCCGGCGATTGAATGACCCACAGCCCAGGGTCGCCCCCTCCGCGCCCACTATGGCCACCCCTCGCAGATGCCCAAACTGCAACTTCTCGTCACACAGGTATAACATTTGCCCAGCGCAGGGCAAAACTTGTAATTCATGTGGGAAGCAGAACCATTTTTCTGCAGCTTGTCGTTCTCGTGGGAGACCTGTCCCTGCTCCTAGAGGGAGTCTAAACAACCTTGCAAGCGATAACGCAACCGGTTCCCGGTACCAACATGAGGTCCTCGATGGCTCCGATACGACTTCCTCCCATGGAGACTCTCTGGTGTTTTCGCTCTTGGGAGCACCTGCATTGATAACGGATCCATCCGTGCAAGTTACAGTCAATGGACACTCCTTCCCTGCCAAGGTCGACACTGGGGCGTTTGCCAATGTTATGTCTGTGGGCCTCTTCGAGCAGATAAATTCGGGGGAGAGGGTTACTCCTGACAACTCCCGCCTCCATGCCTATGGGGGAGGCGTTCTGATTGCCGTGGGAAAGGCAACGGTTGTCTGTACTGTTCTGGATACCTCTCGGCCCCTCACGTTCCTCCTGCTAGCATCTGAAAACGTCACCCTGCTGGGCGCCCGTGCATGCCAGGACTTTGGTTTGGTCTCATTTCACCGCGACATCCACCTGGTGCAGGCCCCCATGGACCCCCTGGTCGAGTACCCTGACCGATTTGATGACGTCCTGGGGAAGCTGCCCTGTGCCTACAAGATCGTTGTGGACCCGGGGGTCGACCCAGTGGTCAGACCGGCCCACCGTGTGTCTTTTGCCATGAAGGGCCGCGTGGAGTCCACACTACGTGGCATGGTGGACTTGGGCATCCTCAAGGAGGTGAGTGCCCCCACCCAGTGGGTCTCCACCATGGTGGTCGCTGCCAAGAAGGACGCGAGCGAGATCAGGATCTGTATCAACCCCAAGGACCTGAACCTGGCTATTAAACGCCCGCACTACCCCATGCGGACGGTGGAGGACGTCGCGGCACAGGTCGGTCCAGCCACAGTTTTCTCGGTCCTGGATGCCAAGAGCTCCTTTTGGCAGATCCCGCTGGACGCACGTTCCTCCTTCCTGACCACCTTCAGCACACCGTTCGGCAGGTTCCGTTTCCTCCGCATGCCTTTTGGTATCAACTCGGCAAGCGAGGTTTTTCAGCGTACGATGGAGCAGCTGTTTGCTGGGTTGCCGTGCGCCATCATCGTGGATGACATCCTGGTGTATGGGAGGGACATTGCTGAGCATGACCGACACCTCCGCCAAGTCCTGGACAAGGCTCGTGAGATAAACCTCAAGCTTAATCGAAGGAAGTGTCGGTTCCGCGTTGCGGAAGTCACCTACGTAGGCCACGTTTTCACGGCGGGGGGCCTGAAGCCAGACCCCGAGAAGACGGCGGCGATCACCGAAATGCCCGCTCCCACTGACGTGCCCGGCCTGCAGCGCTTCCTGGGCATGGTCAACTACCTGGGTAAGTTCATACCCGACCTCAGCGAACTAAGTGCCCCCCTGAGAGAGCTGACCAAGAAGGACAATGCCTGGGTCTGGCTCCCTCACCACCAATCGGCCTTCGTAGCCCTGAGGTCCAGACTCGCGCGGACCCCGACTTTGCGGTTTTTCGACTTAAACAGGCCAATTGTCCTCACCTGCGATGCATCTCGGTTCGGCCTGGGTGCTGCCTGCCTGCAGCTCTACGACGACCGACAGCTGCCCGTCTCCTATGCCTCTCGAACAATGACCCCTGCTGAACAGCGCTACGCGCAGATTGAGAAGGAGCTCCTTGCCGTGGTGTTCGCTTGCTCCAAGTTCAGAGACTACGTTCTGGGAAAAACTTTCACCATCGAAACTGACCACCAGCCGCTGGTCTCGATTTTAAACAAGCCCATCCACGCAGCATCGTCCCGCCTGCAGCGAATGATGCTGCAGCTGCAGCGTTTTCAATTCGAAATCGTGTACCGCAAAGGCAAGGAGATGTTCGTGGCAGACACTCTGTCCCGCGCCCCACTACCTTCCATTTCCCGCCATCCGTACGAATCGGCGGACCTGATGGTGTTGAACGTCAACATTGTTCCATCTTGGCAGCTGCAGTCCCTGGTCACACACACTGCCGCGGATCCGGACCTCCAACAGCTTGCGGGCGTCATCCGCCGTGGCTGGCCTGAACGACGGTCTTCCCTGCCGGCTGGTGCCGTGCCCTACTTCCTGGTTCGGGATGAACTGGTGCTGCACGCGGGTGTGGTGGTGAAGGGCCACAAGGTTGTGGTGCCGGCTGCGCTGCGCGATCACTACTTCCACACCGCCCACAACGGACACCCAGGGGTGGAGGCCACGTTATCCCAGGCCCAAGCACAGTTTTACTGGCCTGGCATGGTCAAGGAGATCCGGGACAGGGTCTCCGCCTGCGCTGCCTGCAACAGCCTATTACCTCATCAGCAGCGTCAGCCTCTCCTGCAGCAGCCGGCTCCCGAGTTGCCGTGGACGGCTGTTGCCGCCGATATTTTCGAGTGGCGTGGCAAACACTACCTGGTCCTGGTGGACTCCTACTCAAGCTGGTTCGAGGTGGACCTGCTGCCGTCCCTCACGTCTGCTGCCGTCATCGGGAAGCTTCGCCGCCACTTCTCGACCTTTGGTTCCCCGGCATCTCTCCAGTCCGACAACGGCAGCCAGTTTACCAGCGCGGAGTTTGCTGTTTTTGCAAATCGCTGGAACTTCCGCCACATCACCAGCAGCCCCGAGTACCCGCAAAGCAATGGACTTGCAGAGCGCGCTGTCCGCAGCGCTAAGGAGCTGATGGAACGTTGCCGGCTTGACAGTTCGGACTTGTACCTTGCCCTCCTCAACCTCCGCAACATCTCCCGGGACCCCGCGCTCGGTTCCCCTGCGCAGCGCCTCCTGTCCCGCACCACTAGACCCCCCATCCCCGTCTCCCAGCAATCCCTGAAACCCACGGCTCGGAGCCCTGCCGCTGTCAGGGAGCGCATCACTGAGAAGCAGCTCATTCGGAAGCGCTCCTTTGACAAATCGTCCCGTCCCCTTCCACCTTTGTTCGCTGGTCAGGTTGTCCGGATGGAGTCGTCCTCCGGCCACCACCGGCTGGCCGTGGTCGTCGGCAATGCTGACTCTCCACGGTCGTACCTGGTCAACTACGAGGGCACCGTGTACCGTCGTACCCGCCAGCACCTGATGCTGGTAAACGAACCTGCACCGCCCCCCGCGATCCCGTATTCGCCTCCCGTCCACTACAAGGTGCCTGATGTGCCTCCTGCTCCGGTACATCCGCAGTCGCCCCAGCTACCTACCCCTCCCTCGCCTGTGCGTGCATCGCTTCCCAGTCCTCCTCCTTCCCCTGGTTCCCCGGCCTCTGTACCCGCACCCGTTCATGCTGCTCCTTCGACCGGCGGGGATGGTGGGTTGCGCACCCGCTCTGGGAGAGTGGTCAGGCCGCCTGTCCGGTACGGTGTGTACGAGTAGTCTGCTTGTAGTTTGAGCCTAGCGCATGAGCCGTGGTCATTTTGTTTCCAAGAGGAAGGATGTAGATCAGTGCATGTTCCTTTAACATAGTGACCTCACCACTACTAACCACTCCCCATTGTCTTTGGTATAATTGTAACTTCCCCACCTCCAGCTCGCTCTCTAGTGCCAGTGATGACCACGGACAGCTAGGGCATAATGTATGTGCAGTGTTATGAATAAACTTATATATAGTAAAAGACTCTGCCTACGAGTGGCATCCTTTTACAGTGATCATCTCTCATTTCTCACTCCCCTGACTCTCAGTCTGAAGAAGGGTCATGAAATTTCACCCATTTCTTCTATCCAGAGATGCTGCCTGTCCCGCTGAGTTACTCCATCTTTTTGTGTCTATCTTTGGTTTAAACCAGCATCTGCAGTTCCTCCCTAAGCTCTCTTTCATGAGGGCTGATTGGGGTTGGACTGACTGGGCTTGTTCTCTTTGCCACAGATCACCTTGAGTGGAGATGTATTCACAAAATGCTGGAGTAACTCAGCAGGTCAGGCAGCATCTCGGGAGAGAAGGAATGGGTGACGTTTCGGGTCGAGACCCTTCTTCAGTCCGAAACGTCACCCATTCCTTCTCTCCCGAGATGCTGCCTGACCTGCTGAGTTACTCCAGCATTTTGTGAATAAATTGATTTGTACCAGCATCTGCAGTTATTTTCTAATACTACTTGAGTGGAGACATAATAGGAGTGTAGAAGTTCTTAAAGGGCCTGTCCCACTTAGGCGATTTTAAGGCGACTGCCGGCGACTAGGCTGTCATCGAACATTTGCCGGGGTGTCGCGGGCATGATCGTGAGGAGTCTTCAATGAATCGTAGCGGATCTCGGCGTGTCGCTGAAAACAATTCTGTGTAGAAATGTCTCTGTGACAGCTGGCTTGTCGCCAGGTATCGTAGCTTATTGCGGGCGCTGTCTGTCGCGCGCTGTCCCCAGGTTTGCTAGGTTGTCGCAGATGCATTTAGAAGCACGTAATATTAAATTAAGAAAAGGCATTTGAAAATGCCAGAAGATAGTTTTGTTTAACCAATTTATTTACCGGCAGGACATTTGACAGGTAGATTGGAGTTTGACGGTCAGGTAAGCGTGGGAATTTCGCGATGTTTGCGAAGACGGTGTAATCTCTTAGCCAGGTGCTAGTTTCACAAAGAAAGTAACATGTATCGACCTGACTTGGCATTGTCGTGGTCATTGTCGTGGTCATTGTCGTGGTCATTGTCGCGGTCATTGTCGTGATCATTGACGTGGTCATTGTCGCGGTCATTGTCGTGGTCATTGTCGTGGTCATTGTCGTGGTCATTGTTGTGGTCATTGTCGTGGTCATTGTCATGGTCATTGACGTAGGGTAAAAGAAAATTTCGGCGATCTGCTACGACTTTGACAGTCGCCTTAAAAATCACATAACTGGGACAAGCCCTTAACTCTCCGGGAATTCCCATCTTTTCCTCGGAGATCAATCCACAAACTGGCTTACGAGGTTCACTGTCACTTCAAAGCTGAAGTTGTTTTGTTGCGACAGCCCCTTTTCCCTAAATATCACAGCACAGAAGAAGGCCATGTGAACGATTGAGGTGAGTCAGTGACGTGAATATTGGTTAAACCTGTCAGGCCATGCATCGCTGATTCAGGCAGCTCATTGTGTTTCGTTTCATTTAGGGAACTTCTCCGTGGATTGTCACCTTGTCGTGGTGGAGAAGCTCGTGTGGTCCTGAGATCCTGAGAGCGATGCCGTCTGGAGCCACGCTCCTGGTAGGGTCACCCGTGGCGGTAAAGTCGAGGGGGAGGTCCCTGACAAAGAGCGATCCAACCAAGACCTCAACGGTGGAACAGGCGGAGGATGACGGCTAACTTTAGTGGAGCGTCACAACGGCTGGGAAGGTGGATGGATGAAGGCCGCAGTGGGCGGGTACTACAGACGGGAAGATAGACGCTCCCACCCCCACGGGTCTCGGGCAGATGAGGCTCGTCAGCCTGGGAAGGCAGTCCATCCAGGAGAGGGGAAACTCCGATCTAAAACCTCCACTGCCTTGTGGCCATATCCAGTCATGGGAAAGGCTCCAGGAGTAAACCTCAAGAAAATCCGGAGTCGGAGTCCCTGAGGCAGTTGGTCGTTGTCCACAACCTGGTTCTGGCAGCTCCTGCGAAGACGCTGGTGCCAAACTGCAATGGCCCTGC
Source organism: Rhinoraja longicauda (assembly GCF_053455715.1). Classification (NCBI taxonomy): domain Eukaryota; kingdom Metazoa; phylum Chordata; class Chondrichthyes; order Rajiformes; family Arhynchobatidae; genus Rhinoraja; species Rhinoraja longicauda. Next base: position 6,702,953 of record NC_135990.1, read on the forward strand.
TGTTCCTTTGGGTCGATCAGCGACGTGGAGAGGGGGGACGTGCTGCATGGGCAACAGCCTGTCCTTCATATGACAGGCTGTTGCCATGCAGCGACAAGGCTTGTATACACTGGAATTTAGAAGGATGAGAGGAGATCTTATCGAAACGTATAAGATTATTAAGGGGTTGGACACGTTAGAGGCAGGAAACATGTTCCCAATGTTGGGGGAGTCCAGAACAAGGAGCCACAGTTTAAGAATAAGGGGTAGGCCATTTAGAACTGAGATGAGGAAAAACTTTTTCAGTCAGAGAGTTGTGAATCTGTGGAATTCTTTGCCTCGGAAGGCAGTGGAGGCCAATTCTCTGAATGCATTCAAGAGAGAGCTAGATAGAGCTCTTAATGATAGCGGAGTCAGGGGGTATGGGGAGAAGGCAGGAACGGGGTACTGATTGAGAATGATCAGCCATGATCACATTGAATGGCGGTGCTAGCTCGAAGGCCTCCTCCTGCACCTATTGTCTATTGTCTATTGTCTATTGTCTATTGACATCGCCCAGGCTTGCATCCCACCACACATCAACGCTGCTCTAGCCGAGGTTTGGAGCAAGCAGCCAACACCCAGGATGCATCACCCATGGTCAGCCATGACCGAGGCGGGCCTTAGGCTAGTTTACAGAAACAGGCCCCTTCGCCCCACCGAGTCCGCGCCGACCTGCGATCCCCAGACACTGGCACTGTCCTAAACACCAGGAACAATTACTTTTTTTTTTAACCAAAGCCAATTAACCTACACAACTGAACGTCTTTGGAGTGTGGGACGAAACCGGAGCGCCCGGAGAAAACCCACGCGGTCACGGGGAGAACGCACAAATTCCATGCAGACAGCAGCACCACCGAGCCGCACCATGTGTGACATTGTGTGTGAATGTTTCCGTCAACTCCCCCTCCCTCCCCCCCCCCCACACCCCCCCACAAGTTCAGAAGCAGGCCCAGCTCTCTCCTGAAGGTAATGAACTTCACTCACCAGATCCATAGACCACTTCATCCTCTCGTCATTTGCAAAGAAGGCCAATGTAGACAGAGGCTAGTGTGCCCTGACCCGAAACGTTACCTATCGATCCATTCCAGAGATGCTGCCTGGCCCGCTGAGTTACTCCAGCACTCTGTGTCCTTTGTGTTGGGAGACAATCTTGAGGCCAGGGAAATCACTGATGCAACTGGAAGGGGTTTTTATTTACAAAATGCTGGAGTAACTCAGCGGGTCAGGCAGCATCTCAGGAGAGAAGGAATGGGTGACGTTTCGGGTCGAGACCCTTCTTCAGACTGATGTCAGGGGGGCGGGACAAAGGAAGGATATAGGTGGAGACAGGAAGACAGTGGGAGATCTGGGAAGGGGAAGAGAGGGACAGAGGAACTATCTAAAGTTGGAGAAGTCAATGTGTCAATGCAACTGGAAGGGGTGTGCGTTATGTGTCCAAAGGAGCTAGCGTTAAAATAAACAGTGTCGGACGGAACTGCAGGTGCTGGTTTACACCGAAGATAGTAAAAAATAGTAAAGATGAGGGCGTGGTAGACCGGAAAGCGGAAGTCATTGAAGAGACGAAGGGATGTGAGGTGTCTTGGACGTAGTTCAGGAGGCATTAACAGAGAAAAATAGGTGCAGAAGGAGGCCATTTGGCCCATCGAGTCAGCACCGCCATTCACCATGATCATGGCTAATCATCCACAATCAGTACCCCGTGCCTGCCTTCTCCCCATATCTCTTGATTCCACTAGCCCCTAGAGCTCTATCTAACTCTCTTTTAAATTCATCCAGTGAATTGGCCTCCACTGCCTTCTGTGGCAGAGAATTCCACAAACTCACAACTCTCTGGGTGAAAAAGTTTTTTCTCACCTCAGTTTTAAATGGCCTCCCCTTTATTCTTAGACTGTGTGTGGCCCCTGGTTCTGGACTCCCCCAACACTGGGAACATTTTTCCTGCATCTAGCTTGTCCGGTCCTTTCATAATTTTATACGTCTCTATTAGATCCCCTCTCATCCTTCTGAACTCCAGTGAATACAAGCCCAGTCTTTCCAATCTTTCGTCATACGACAGTCCCGGCCGTATGAGGAAAGATTGGAAGGACTGGGCTTGTATTCACTGGAGTTTAGAAGGATGAGAGGGGGATAAGGATGGAGTCGAGATACTTGGAAATGGTTTCAGTGAGGCTGGAATCTATGTACTAAAACTCTCGTTTGTTTGTTTATTTGTTTGTTTGTTTGTTCCTGAACTACAGCCAAAACAGTACATGATAGCGCGACAATTTTAGGCCCAACTTACTCACCGTCGTCCCTTTGGTGCTAGGAAGAAGTTTCATTGAAATCGGTGTTATATTTTTAAAGTTATTCACATTCTAAAGTTTAAATCTATCTCCTAGGGAGGGAGAGGGGAGGGGAGGAGGGAGGGTGGGAGGGAGGGGGAGGGGAGGAGGGAGGGTGGGATTGAAGGGAGGAGGGGAGGAGAGGGTGCTGCACCAATACAGGAGAGGTTTGGGCCCAACGGGTCCACTTGGTCTAGTAATAAAATAAAGCTGTCAGCTTGTCATAAAACTGCTCCCTTCCACAATGCTGGCGAATCGCTGAGAACACAGACATCAGAGCAGGGAATGAGGTACAAGATATTATCACACCATCACTGCCACATCAAGGTCTCTCTCTGCCTGTACAACTGACAGGTGCTTATGTAGAACTACAGCACTGAACTGTTGAAGCAAAGTCTAAGCATCTCTAGGGGGTACATCCTGCAGGTTGTATACATTGGAGGAAGGATTTGCATTGACACTACTCCCCTGCGATTTGAAAGCTTTTGAGCTCTTTACAATCTTACAATCTCGCAAAGCCTTCGCCGTAGTTCGGATGCACACAAGGAACTGCAGGTGCTGGTTTACAGAAAATGGCACAAAGTGCTGGAGTAACTCAGCACCCCTGGAGAACATGGAATGATGACGTTTCGGGTCGGGACCCATCTTCAGTCGGGCGGCACAGTGGCACAGCAGTGGAGTTGCTGCCTTACTGCACCAGGGACCCAGGTTCGATCCTGACCACGGGTGCTGTCTGTATGGAGTTTGGATGTTCTCCCTGTGACCACGTGGGTTTTCTCCGGGCGCTCCGGTTTCCTCCCGCACACCAAAGACGTGCAGGTTTGTAGGGTAATTGGTTTCGGTAAAAAAAAATTGTAAATGTGGATAGCGCACAGGTGTGTAGGAGAGTGCTAGTGTGAGGGCTAGTGTAGGATAAGTGCAGGATAAGTGCATAGGTGTCTCGGAGAGTGCTAGTGTGCAGGGCTAGTGTAGGTGGGCGCGGACTCAGTGGGCCAAGGGTGGCAGTTTTGGTGTTGTATGTCGAGAGTCTAAGGTCTCCTAGACCTGTTGTCCAGAGATGATGCCTGGCCCACCGAGTTACTCCTACACACGGGCGTCACGGTGGCGCAGCAGTAGAGTTGCTGCCTTACAGCGCTGGAGACCCGGGTTCGATCCCGACTGCGGGTGCTGTCTGTACGGAGTTTGTACGTTCTCCCCGTGACCTGCGTGGGTTTTCTCTGAGATCTTCGGTTTCCTCCCACACTCCAAAGACGTGCAGGTTTGTAGGTTAATTGGTTTGGTAAATGTTAAAAAAAATATTGTCCCTAGTGGGTATAGGGTAGTGTTAGTGTGCGGGGATCGCTGGTCGGCGCGGACCCAGGTGGGCCGAAAGGGCCTGTTTCTGCGCTGTATCTCTAAACTATTGCTATTGAGGGCGTGCAGCGTAGGTTCACAAGGTTAATTCCCGGAATGGCGGGACTGTCATATGTTGAAAGACTGGAGTGACTAGGCTTGTATACACTGGAATTTAGAAGGATGACTTGAGGCAGAGAATTCCACAGATTCACAACTCTCTGACTGAAAAAGTTTTTCCTAGTCTCAGTTCTAAATGGCCTACCCCTTATTCTTAAACTGTGGCCCCTTGTTGTGGACTTCCCCAACATTGGGAACATGTTTCCTGCCTCTAACGTGTCCAACCCCTTAATAATCTTATACGTTTCGATAAGATCTCCTCTCATCCTTCTAAATTCCAGTGTATACAAGCCTAGTCGCTCCAGTCTTTCAACATACGACAGTCCCGCCATTCCGGGAATTAACCTAGTAAACCTACGCTGCACGCCCTCAATAGCAAGAATATCCTTCCTCAAATTTGCAGACCAAAACTGCACACAGTACTCCAGGTGCGGTCTCACTAGGGCCCTGTACAACTGCACACAGTACTCCAGGTGCGGTCTACAACTACAACTTAGGGCGGCACAGTGACGCATCGGTAGAGTTGCTGTCTTACAACGCTATCAGGGCCAGAGTCCCGGGTTCGATCCTGACTACAGGCGCTGTCTGCGCGGAGTTTGCATGTTCTCCCCGTGACCACGTGGGTTTTCACCGAGATCTTCGGTTTCCTCCCACACTCCAAAGACGTACAGGTTTGTAGGTTAATTGGCTCGGTATAAATGTAAATTGTCCCTTGTGTGTGTGTAGGATAATGTTAATGTGCGGGGATCGTTGGTCGGTGCGGACACGGTGGGCAGAAGGGCCCGTTTCCGCGCTGTATCTCTTAAACTAAACTAAAATGATGTCCTGAGCAACCTCTTTCTGATAGTTGTACAATATACAACAAATAAATATATATACGAGATTGTATAAATACAACTAATCGATCAAATTATAGGTGAATGGAATATCCCATCAATTTTGCTTAATATCCCATATGTTATCTTCAGCTTTTTATGCCGTTCGCTAACCTCTCTAAGAGGGTTAAATGAGCAGAGTGCTCTATTAAACAATCCCCTAAGTGCATATTCAGCTATTAATTCACATGGTTGGCAATCAAATTAAGTTTACAATAAAATTAATGAATTGAACTAATTAAGGCAATTCTCTTGGACAGAAAGGAGATAAATCTTGTACCTCATTTACTCTGGGAGTACGCAGTGGGCAAAGGTTCAACATTTGCAGAGAGAGTGTGTCTTTCCCTCACTGTGTAAACTGCCTGGAGCTGCCTGCTGTATCAGGTGGAGGTTTTAATGGGTCACAGTCGGGCTGTTTAGTTTAGAGATACTAGAGCAGGGAAAAAGGCCTTTCGGCCCACCGAGTCCGCACCGACCAGCGATCCCAGCACACTAACACTATCCTACATATCCTTGGGACAATGTTACACTTATACCAAGCCAATTAACCCACAAACAAACCTGTACGTCTCTGGAGTGCGGGAGGAAACCGAAGATCTCGGACGAAAACCCACGCAGGTCACGGGAAGAACGTACAAACTCCGTGCAGACAAGCACCCTTAGTCGGGATCGAACCCTTGTCTCTGACGCTGAAAGCGTTGTAAGGCAGCAACTCTACAGCTGCGCCACCGTGCCGACCTGTTCTCACTCCAGAATTGTACGGGAGTCTGTACCGATTACGGATTAATCTTCTGGTCACTACTGGGAGCAAACTCGCAGGAATAGTAAGAACGTTCTGAAAGGTTTTTGTTCACTTCATAACTTTTGTTTATTAATTTTTTTTAAAAGATACACAAAGTGCCGAGGTGACTCAGTGGGGTCAGGCAGCATCTCTGGAGAACATGGATAGGTGACGGTTTGTGTTAGTATCCTCCTCTAGTGTAAAGAGGGGTCCCGACCCAAAACATCACCGATCCATGTTCTCCAGTGAGACTGACCCAGTGAGTTACTCCAGCACTTTGTGGCTTTTTATTGTAAATCAGTGCCTGCAGTTCCTTTTGTCTCTGTTTTGTTCGTTAGTGTTGGAGACTGCATCAGGCTGAGACACAAGCTAACGTTGTGCCTCATTATAACAGTGCAGGATATCTCTGCACAGAAAGATATCATATCATATCATATCATATATATACAGCCGGAAACAGGTCTTTTCGGCCCACCAAGTCCGTGCCGCCCAGTGATCCCCGTACATTAACACTATCCTACACCCACTAGGGACAATTTTTACATTTACCCAGCCAATTAACCTACATACCTGTACGTCTTTGGAGTGTGGGAGGAAACCGAAGATCTCAGAGAAAACCCACGCAGGTCACGGGGAGAACGTACAAACTCCTTACAGTGCAGCACCCATAGTCAGGATCGAACCTGAGTCTCCGGCGCTACATTCGCTGTAAAGCAGCAACTCTACCGCTGCGCTACCGTGCCGCCCAATGTCTGAGTGCTTGCTCTTTGAGTCTTTCCAGCATTTCCCATTTGCAGTTATATTGAGTATACACTGGAATTTAGAAGGATGAGAGGAGATCTTATCGAAACGTATAAGATTATTAAGGGGTTGGACACGTTAGAGGCAGGAAACATGTTCCCAATGCTGGGGGAGTCCAGAACAAGGGGCCACAGTTTAAGAATAAGGGGTAGGCCATTTAGAACAGAGATGAGGAAAAACGTTTTCGGTCAGAGAGTTGTGAATCTGTGGAATTCTCTGCCTCAGAAGGCAGTGGAGGCCAATTCTCTGAATGCATTCAAGAGAGAGCTGGATAGAGCTCTTAAGGATAGCGGAGTCAGGGGGTATGGGGAGAAGGCAGGAACGGGGTACTGATTGAGAATGATCAGCCATGATCACATTGAATGGCGGTGCTGGCTCGAAGGGCCGAATGGCCTCCTCCTGCACCTATTGTCTATTGTCTATTATTGTCCACATGAGTATCATAAGTGATAGGAGCAGAATTAGGCCATTCGGCCCATCAAGTCTACTCTGCCATTCAATCATGGCTGATCCATCTTTCCCTCCTAACCCCATTCTTCTGCTTTTTTATTTATTTATTTGTCTATTTATTTATTTTCCGGCCAATACAATAGAACAGATTGACCATACAGTTGTGAAAGTTAAATAGTACGAAATCAATGAATCAAAAATAAAACAATATAATCACACATGATATTTTCTGACCGGAATTCAATGCATTCAAGAGAGAGCTGGATAGAGCTCTTAAGGATAGCGGAGTCAGGGGGTATGGGGAGAAGGCAGGAACGGGGTACTGATTGAGAATGATCAGCCATGATCACATTGAATGGCGGTGCCGGCTCGAAGGGCCGAATGGCCTCCTCCTGTACCTATTGTCTATTGTCTATTGAATGGTGGTGCTGGCTCGAAGGGCCGAATGGCCTCCTCCTGCACCTATTGTCTATTGTCTATTGTCTATTGAAAAAAAGGTGTAGGCAGAAGCCGAAGCTTATTGTACCTACCCTTAATACTTAACAAAATATAACTAAAAAATACGCAACATCATAAGTCAGAAGCAGATAAACAAAACATAGAAAGAAACACAAATATAGTCAAGAACCATCATTTCTGCCATGTCAGTTATTTCTCAAAGCTGATCACATATTTTGTATCTTTCAAATATAATATTTTTGAACATTTTCTTGAATTTACACACATTTTTCATTCTTTTCATTCATCGTTGCAACTATTCCATAAATTGACCCCTTTAACAGTCACACATCTATTTTTCACATTTGTCCTTACCCTCTTTTTTCAAACATATAATTTCTCCTGAGCAGATATGTGCTCTCCCTCACTGAAAACAAACCTTGGACACAGTCAGGAAGTGTTCTTTCTTGTGCTCTAACCATTATTTGTAGAGTATTAAAGTCTACCAGGTCCATACATTTTAGGATTTATGATTTATAATTTAGGATTATGGGCCTTCACCCCATAACCTCTGCCACCCACACTAATTAAGAATCTATCTATTTCTGCCTTAAAAATATCCACTGACTTGGCCTCCACAGCCTTCTGTGGCAAAGAATTCCACAGATTCACCACCCTCTGACTAATGAAATTCCTCCTCCTCTCCTTCCGAAAAGAACGTCCTTTAATTCTGAGGCTATGACCTCTAGTCCTAGACTCTCCCACTTGTGGAAACATCCTCTCCACGTCCATTTATACCAAGAGTATGACTGCAAAGGATGAACAATCTCAATCCACAGAGAAATTGTTTCTTAATACATTTGAAATCATAAAGTCACAGGCTAAGAGAACAGCCCAACTCATCCACAACGACCAACATGCCCATCTTTGCTGGTCCCATTTGCTCGTGTTTAGCACATATCCCTCTAAACCTTCCCTATCCATTCATTGTTAATATTATACCTACCTAAACCACTTTCTCTGGCAAATCGTTCCAGTGAAGAAAGCCAATGGAATGTTGGCCTTCATAACAAGAGAAGTTGAGTATAGGAACAAAGAGGTCCTTCTGCAGTTGTATAGGGCCCTAGTGAGACCGCACCTGGAGTACTGTTTTGGCCTCGAAATTTGAGGAAGGGTATTCTTGCTATTGACGGCGTGCAGCGTAGGTTTACTAGGTTAATTCCCGGAATGGCGGGACTGTCATATGTTGAAAGACTGGAGCGGCTAGGCTTGTACACACTGGAATTTAGACGGATGAGAGGGGATCTTATCGAAACATATAAGATTATTAAGACACGTTAGAGGCAGGAAACATGTTCCCAATGTTGGGGGAGTCCAGAACCAGGGGCCACAGTTTAAGAATAAGGGGTAGGCCATTTAGAATGGAGATGAGGAAAAACTTTTTCAGTCAGAGAGTTGTGAATCTGTGGAATTCTCTGCCTCAGAAGGCAGTGGAGGCCAATTCTCTGAATGCATTCAAGAGAGAGCTAGATAGAGCTCCTAAGGATAGCGGAGTCAGGGGGTATGGGGAGAAGGTTGGAACGGGGTACTGATTGAGAGTGATCAGCCATGATCACATTGAATGGCGGCGCTGGCTCAAAGGGCCGAATGGCCTACTCCTGCACCTATTGTCTATTGTCTATTGTCTAACAGTCTGTGTGAAAAATGTTTCCCATGAGGTTCCTGTAAATCTTTTCTCCATTAGTTTTGGTTTTTAGTATAGGGATACAGTGTAGAAACAGGCCCTTCGGCCCACCGAGTCCATGCTGACCAGTGATCACCCTGTACACTGGTTCTATCCGACACCCTAGCGACAATTCACAGAAGCCAATTAACCTTTGGTCTTTGGAGTGTGGGAGGAAGCACCCGGAGAAAACCCACGCAGGTCACAGGGAGAATTTACAAACTCCGTACAGACAGCACCCGTAGTCAGGATCGAACACGGGTCTCTGACGCTGTGAGGCAGCAGCTTTACCGCTGTGCCACCGTGCCACCCTCTCACCTTAAATCTATGCCCTTTAATTCTTGAATCACCAACCTTGTGAAAGGTATCTGTATTCACCCTATCTATGCCCCTCTTGATTTTATACACCTCCATAAAATCATCGAAGATAGACACAAAATGGTGGATTAACTCAGCGGGACAGGCAGCATCTCTGGAGAGAAGGAATGGGTGACGTTTCGGGTTGAGACCCTTCTTCAGAATGCAGTATTTTGTGTCTATCTTCGGTGTCAACCAGCATAGAAACATAGAAAATGGGCGCAGGAGTAGGCCATTCGGCCCTTCGAGCCTGTACCGCCATTCAATATGATCATGGCTGATCATCCAGAATCAGTACCCCGTTCCTGCTTTCTCCCCATATCCCTTGATTCCGTTAGCCCTAAGAGCTAGATCAAACTCTCTCCGCATCTGCAGTTCCTCCATAAAACCATCCCTCAGCATGTTACATTTCATGGAATAAAATGTTAGCCCCATCCAACCTCTCCCTATAACTGAGTCCCTTGAGTAACATAGAAACATAGAAAATAGGTGCAGGAAACATAGAAACATAGAAAATAGGTGCAGGAAACATAGAAACATAGAAACATAGAAAATAGGTGCAGGAGGAGGCCATTTGGCACTTCAAGCCAGCACCGCCATTCATTGTGATCATGGCTGATCATCCACAATCAGTAACCTGTGCCTGCCTTCTCCCCAAATCCCTTGAAATCCACTAGCCCCTAGAGCTCTATCTAACTCATTTAATAGTGTGTTGTCCCTGGAAAATGTGCCATTTGCAAAGCAAAATAGCTCTGGGCCTGATGGATAAGTTGAGAGTTGAAGGAGCACATGTACAACTAGAGATAGCTGGCCAGTGGGGTGGAGTTGTTGTCAGGGTGCTGAATAGTTGTTTGAACGACAGGAGGAGGCCATTTGGCCCTTCGAGCCAGCACCGCCATTCATTGTGATCATGGCTGATCAACCACAATCAGGAACCCGTGCCTGCCTTCTCCCCATATCCCTTGATTCCGCTAGCCCCTAGAGCTCTATCTAACTCCCTTTTAAATCCATCCAGTGAGTTGGCCTCCACTGGAAGTATCTTGTGAACGTTTATCTGCACGCTCTCCAGCTCAATGGTATCGTTCCTACGGCGATGTGGCCAAAGTCTCAGTATCTGCCATGCACACACTCACCTGACCTTCGTGGTGAATGACTTCCTGGTTTCCAACGTTGTCCTCTGTCGCGACCTCCCTGCAGAACAAGAGGGAGATTCAAACCTCGGAACTGCGTTGAGTCAATAGACAAGAGACAATAGACAGTAGGTGCAGGAGGAGGCCATTTGGCCCTTCGAGCCAGCACCGCCATTCAATGTGATCATGGCTGATCATTCTCAATCAGTACCCCGTTCCTGCTTTCTCCCCATACCCCCTGACTCCGCTATCTTTAAAAGCTCTATCTAGCTCTCTCTTGAATGCAATTCTCTCAGAGAATTGGCCTCCACTGCCTTCTGACGCAGAGAATTCCACAGATTTACAACTCTCTGACTGAAAAAGTTTTTCCTCATCTCAGTTCTAAATGTCCTACCCCTTATTCTTAAACTGTGGCCCCTGGTTCTGGATTCCCTCAACATTGGGAACATGTTTCCTGCCTCTAACATGTCCAACCCCTTAATAATCTTATACGTTTCGATAAGATCCCCTCTTATCCTTCTAAATTCCAGTGTATACATGCCTAGTCGATCCAGTCTTTCAACATACGACAGTCCCGCCATTCCGGGAATCAACCTAGTAAACCTACGCTGCACGCCCTCAATAGCAAGAATATCCTTCCTCAAATTTGGAGACCAAAACCGCACACAGTACTCCAGGTCCGGTCTCCTGTACAACTGCAGAAGGACCTCTTTGCTCCTATACTCAACTCCTCTTGTTATGAAGGCCAACATTCCATTGGCTTTCTTCACTGCCTGCTGTACCTGCATGCTTCCTTTCAGTGACTGATGCATTAGGACACCCAGATCTCGTTGTACGTCCCCTTTTCCTAACTTGACACCATTCAGATAATAATCTGCCTTCCTATTCTTACCACCAAAGAGGATAACCTCACACTTATCCACATTAAACTGCATCTGCCATGCATCCGCCCACTCACACAACCTGTCCAAGTCACCCTGCAACCTCATAGCATCTTCCTCACAGTTCACACTGCCATCCAGCTTTGTATCATCTGCAAATTTGCTAATGGTACTTTTAATCCCGTCATCCAAGTCAAGACGGCAGCAATCCCTTCTTCGAATGGCAACATCACCGAGGACAGATGTAGCAGATGCCACCGCCAGGAGGAAGGAACTCAGTGAGAGGAATGGGAAAAAGCATGGTAGAATGAAAATAATAAGACCAGGAGCCTGCATTATACAGACAAAGGCAGCTCCCACTGTGGCCAAGATATGAGAAAATACATTGGAAGATTCTTCATCAAACCTCGTAGGTGATCAGACTATAAAGATGGTGTAGGAAAATGTCTGCAGATGCTGGTACAAATCGAAGTTATCACAAAATGCTGGAGTAACTCAGCGTGCCAGGCAGCATCTCAGGAGAGAAGGAATGCCTGCAGTGTACGTACACTAATCCAGCTACAACTGTAGTCAGACACGGTAATCTGATATGAAAATATATCCCCAAATGGAGCTTATAGAACACTCTTAGTTCTAACTGTGTCTGAGCATTCTTGCCAGTGTGGCAGAAGTCCCACACCGGACTTGAACATGTAAATTATATTTTCAATGTGGGACTGTGACTAGTGTGTAGGATAGCGCTAGTGTATGGGGTGATCGATGGACAGTGCAGGCTCAGTGGGCCGAATGACCTGTTCCACGCTGAGTGGACTCCAGCTTTTTGTGTCTATCTTTGGTTTAAATCAATGTAAGAAAATAACTGCAGGTGCTGGTACAAATCGAAGGTACTTATTCACAAAATGCTGGAGTAACTCAGCAGGTCAGGCAGCATCTCAGGAGAGAAGGAATGGGTGACGTTTCGGTTCGAGACCCTTCTTCAGACTCGGTCTGAAGAAGGGTCTCGACCCGAAACGTCACCCATTCCTTCTCTCCTGAGATGCTACCTGGCCCGCTGAGTTACTCCGGCATTTTGTGAGACTATAAAGATGGAACTTTTATTATTACAGTGGTCAAATAACACTCCAAAGACGTACAGGTTTGTAGGTTAATTGGCTTGATAAATGTCCCTAGTGGGTGTAGGATGGTGTTAATGTGCGGGGATCGCTGGTCAACGTGAACCCAGTGGGCCGAAAGGGCCTGTTTCCGCGCTGTATCTCTAAAACTAAAACTAAAACTAAAACTAAAACTAAAACTAAAACTAAAACTGAAACTAAAACGAAAACGAAAACGAAAACGAAAACGAAAACGAAAACGAAAACGAAAACGAAAACGAAAACGAAAACTAAAACTAAAACTAAAACTAAAACTAAAACTAAAACTAAAACTTACGCACCCGCACGTCTTTGGGATGTTGGAAGAAACCGGAGCACCCGGAGGAAACCCACGCGGTCACAGGGAGAACATGCAAACTCCACATAGACAGCACCCATCGTCAGGATGGAACCCGGGTCTATGGCGCCCGCGAGGCAGCAGCTCTACCTGCTGCACCGCCATGCTGCCATGGATCCGCACACACTGGAGATGCGTCGAGCAAAATCCCACCTTTTTGGAGAGAGCAAAATAGGATCTTGGGTCTGAAGTGGTTCAGGAGCTGTGAATGGCGACCGGCGGCCTCTCTTTCCCATCTTCGGATTTTCCTTTGGACTGGTAGCATGGAAGAGGTAATCATACTCTGGAAGCACCTGTGCCAGTGCATCATAAGGCGGAAGATTAACTCTCTCCTTCAGAAGCTGGAAAAGAATTGGGAACGCTGGTCAGACAACATGAACCATTTGCCTCTGTAAAGTAAAGAGGTCAAGTCAAGTCAAGTCAAGTTTATTTGTCACATACACATACACGATGTGCAGTGAAATGAAAGTGGCAATGCCTGCGGATTGTGCACAAAAAAGAATTACAGTTACAGCATATAAATAAAGTTAATAAGTTACTATAGTGTAGACAAAAATTTAGTCTCTGGAATTATAAAAGTTGACAGTCCTGATGGCCTGTGGGAAGAAACTCCGTCTCATCCTCTCCGTTTTCACAGTGTGACAGCGGAGGCGTTTGCCTGATCGTAGCATCTGGAACAGTCCGTTGCTGGGGTGGTAGGGGTCCCTCATGATCTTGCTGGCTCTGGATCTGCACCTCCTGATGTATAGGTCCTGCAGGGGGACGAGTGTAGTTCCCATGGTGCGTTCAGCCGAACGCACTACTCTCTGCAGGGCTATCCTGTCCTGGGCAGAGCTGTTCCCAAACCAGGCTGTAATGTTGCCGGACAGGATGCTCTCTACAGCCCCAGAGTCATTAGTGGTCATCAAATGACTCGATTGTTATAAAACCCCTTTAGTCTCCTTACAGAGGGCTATGGACCAAATGCAGGCCGGTGGGACTAGTGTCACTTAGAAAAATAGGTGCAGGAGTAGGCCATTCGGCCCTTCAAGCCAGCACCGTCATTCAATATGATCATGGCTGATCATCCAAAATCAGTACCCCGTTCCTGCTTTTTCCCCATATCCCTTGATTCCATTAGCCTTAAGAGCTGAATCTAGCTCTCTCTCTTGAAAGAGTGTAGATGGGGCTTGTTGGTTGATGTGGGCAAGTTGGGTCGAAGGGCCTGTTTCCACGCTGTATCACTCTATGGCTAACTCACACTTGACCCATGCGATCTAACTTTACGAACCGACCTACCATCCCAACCTTTGTCAAAGGCGTAGTTAAAGTCCGTAAAACACTCTGCCCTCGACATTCCACTTCAAAAGAATAATGATCTTTCTGCTGACTATCCCAAACCAGCCCTTGCCTCTCCACATGCTGATCGATCCTGTATTTCGGAATCACCACCAACAACTAAAGGCGGCACGGTGGCGCAGCGGTAGAGTTGCTGCCTCACAGCGCCGGAGACCCGGGTTCCATCCCGACTACGGGTGCTGCCTGTACGGAGTTTGTACGTTCTCCCCGTGACCTGTGTGGGTTTTATAGACAATAGACAATAGACAATAGGTGCAGGAGGAGGCCATTCGGCCCTTCGAGCCAGCACCGCCATTCAATGTGATCATGGCTGATCATTCTCAATCATGTTTTCTCCGAGATCTTCGGCTTCCTCCCACGCTCCAAAGACGTGTAGGTTAATTGGCTTGGTACAAGTGTAAA